>NW_028256581.1:0-21614 GCF_048593485.1 Apis florea
CTAAAAATTTTAACAAAGAGCAATCTTACAAAGCTTATGGGCAAAATTTTCGACTTTTCATTAGGAGAATATGATAGGCGAAGAGGTAGCACTAAAAATATTTAGCAGACATCAATTCTACAAAATTTCTGGGCAAAATTTTCGACTTTTCATTAGGAGAATATCATATGCAAAGAGGTGGCACTAAAAATTTTAACAGAGTACAATCTAACAAAATTTCTGGCCAAAATTTTCGACTTTTCATTAGGAGAATATGATATGCAAAGAGGTGGCACTAAAAATTTTAACAAAGAGCAATCTTACAAAGTTTCAGGGCAAAATTTTCGACTTTTCATTAGGAGAATATGATATGCAAAGAGGTGGCACTAAAAATTTTTAGCAGACATCAATTAAACAAAGTTTCTGGGCCAAGTTTTCGACTTTTCATTAGGAGAATATGATATGCAAAGAGGTGGCATTAAAAATTTTAACAGAGAGCAATCTTACAAAGTTTCTGGGCAAAATTTTCGACTTTTCATTAGGAGAATATGATATGCAAAGAGGTGGCGCTAAAAATTTTTAGCAGACATCAATTCTACAAAATTTCTGGGCAAAATTTTCGATTTTTCATTAGGAGAATATGATATGCAAAGAGGTGGCACTAAAAATTTTAACAGAGTACAATCTAACAAAATTTCTGGCCAAAATTTTCGACTTTTCATTAGGAGAATATGATATGCAAAGAGGTGGCACTAAAAATTTTAACAAAGAGCAATCTTACAAAGTTTCAGGGCAAAATTTTCGACTTTTCATTAGGAGAATATGATAGGCAAAGAGGTAGCACGAAAAATATTTAACAGACATCAATTTTACAAAGTTTCTGCGCCAAATTTTCGACTTTTCATTAGGAGAATATGATATGCAAAGAGGTGGCACTAAAAATTTTAACAGAGTGCAATCTTACAAAGTTTCTGGGCAAAATTTTCGACTTTTCATTAGGAGAATATGATATGGAAAGAGGTGGCACTAAAAATTTTTAGCAGACATAAATTTTACAAAATTTCTGGGCCAAATATTCGACTTTTCATTAGGAGAATATGATATGCAAAGAGGTAGCACTAAAAATTTTTAGCAGACATCAATTTTACAAAGTTTCTGCGCCAAATTTTCGACTTTTCATTAGGAGAATATGATATGCAAAGAGGTGGCACTAAAAATTTTAACAGAGAGCAATCTTACAAAGTTTCTGGGCAAAATTTTCGACTTTTCATTAGGAGAATATGATATGCAAAGAGGTGGCACTAAAAATATTTAGCAGACATCAATATTACAAAGTTTCTGGGCCAAATTTTCGACTTTTCATTAGGAGAATATGATATGCAAAGAGGTGGCACGAAAAATTTTAACAAAGAGCAATCTTACAAAGGTTCTGGGCAAAATTTTCGACTTTTCATTAGGAGAATATGATAGGCAAAGAGGTGGCACTAAAAATTTCTAGCAGGCATCAATTTTACAAAGATTCTGGGCGAAATTTTCGACTTTTCATTAGGAGAATATGATATGCAAAGAGGTAGCACTAAAAATTTTTAGCAGACATAAATTTTACAAAGTTTCTGGGCCAAATTTTCGACTTTTCATTAGGAGAACATGATATGCAAAGAGGTGGCACTAAAAATTTTTAGCAGACATCAATTTTACAAAGTTTCTGCGCCAAATTTTCGACTTTTCATTAGGAGAATATGATATGCAAAGAGGTGGCACTAAAAATTTTAACAGAGAGCAATCTTACAAAGTTTCTGGGCAAAATTTTCGACTTTTCATTAGGAGAATATGATATGCAAAGAGGTGGCACTAAAAATTTTTAGCAGACATTAATTAAACAAAGTTTCTGGGCCAAGTTTTCGACTTTTCATTAGGAGAATATGATATGCAAAGAGGTGGCACTAAAAATTTTAACAGAGAGCAATCTTACAAAGTTTCTGGGCCAAATTTTCGACTTTTCATTAGGAGAATATGATATGCAAAGAGGTGGCACTAAAAATTTTAACAGAGAGCAATCTTACAAAGTTTCTGGGCAAAATTTTCGACTTTTCATTAGGAGAATATGATATGCAAAGAGGTAGCACTAAAAATTTTTAGCAGACATAAATTTTACAAAGTTTCTGGGCAAAATTTTCGACTTTTCATTAGGAGAATATGATATGCAAAGAGGTGGCACTAAAAATATTTAGCAGACATCAATATTACAAAGTTTCTGGGCCAAATTTTCGACTTTTCATTAGGAGAATATGATATGCAAAGAGGTGGCACGAAAAATTTTAACAAAGAGCAATCTTACAAAGTTTCTGGGCAAAATTTTCGACTTTTCATTAGGAGAATATGATAGGCAAAGAGGTGGCACTAAAAATTTTTAGCAGGCATCAATTTTACAAAGTTTCTGGGCCAAATTTTCGACTTTTCATTAGGAGAATATGATATGCAAAGAGGTGGCATTAAAAATTTTTAGCAGACATCAATTAAACAAAGTTTCTGGGCCAAGTTTTCGACTTTTCATTAGGAGAATATGATATGCAAAGAGGTGGCACTAAAAATTTTAACAGAGAGCAATCTTACAAAGTTTCTGGGCAAAATTTTCGACTTTTCATTAGGAGAATATGATATGCAAAGAGGTAGCACTAAAAATATTTAGCAGACATCAATTTTACAAAATTTCTGGGCAAAATTTTCGATTTTTCATTAGGAGAATATGATATGCAAAGAGGTGGCACTAAAAATTTTAACAGAGAGCAATCTTACAAAGTTTCTGGGCCAAATTTTCGACTTTTCATTAGGAGAATATGATATGTACAGAGGTAGCACACAAAATTTTTAACAGAGAGCAATCTTACAAAGTTTCTGGGCCAAATTTTCGACTTTTCATTAGGAGAATATGATATGCAAAGAGGTGGCACTAAAAATTTTAACAGAGAGCAATCTTACAAAGTTTCTGGGCAAAATTTTCGACTTTTCATTAGGAGAATATGATATGCAAAGAGGTGACACTAAAAATTTTTAGCAGACATCAATTTCACAAAGTTTCTGGGCCAAATTTTCGACTTTTCATTAGGAGAATATGATATGCAAAGAGGTAGCACCCAAAATTTTTAACAGAGAGCAATCTTACAAAGATTCTGGCACAAATTTTAGACTTTTCATTAGGAGAATATGATATGCAAAGAGGTAGCACTAAAAATATTTAGCAGACATCAATTTTACAAAATTTCTGGGCAAAATTTTCGATTTTTCATTAGGAGAATATGATATGCAAAGAGGTGGCACTAAAAATTTTAACAGAGAGCAATCTTACAAAGTTTCTGCGCCAAATTTTCGACTTTTCATTAGGAGAATATGATATGTACAGAGGTAGCACACAAAATTTTTAACAGAGAGCAATCTTACAAAGTTTCTGGGCCAAATTTTCGACTTTTCATTAGGAGAATATGATATGCAAAGAGGTGGCACTAAAAATTTTAACAGAGAGCAATCTTACAAAGTTTCTGGGCAAAATTTTCGACTTTTCATTAGGAGAATATGATATGCAAAGAGGTGGCACTAAAAATTTTTAGCAGACATCAATTTAACAAAGTTTCTGGGCCAAATTTTCGACTTTTCATTAGGAGAATATGATATGCAAAGAGGTGGCACTAAAAATTTTTAGCAGACATCAATTTCACAAAGTTTCTGGGCCAAATTTTCGACTTTTCATTAGGAGAATATGATATGGAAAGAGGTGGCACTAAAAATTTTTAGCAGACATAAATTTTACAAAATTTTTGGGCCAAATTTTCGACTTTTCATTAGGAGAATATGATATGCAAAGAGGTGGCACTAAAAATTTTAACAAAGAGCAATCTTACAAAGTTTCTGGGCAAAATTTTCGACTTTTCATTAGGAGAATATGATAGGCAAAGAGGTAGCACTAAAAATATATAGCAGACATCAATTCTACAAAATTTCTGGGCAAAATTTTCGACTTTTCATTAGGAGAATATGATATGCAAAGGGGTGGCACTAAAAATTTTAACAGAGTACAATCTAACAAAATTTCTGGCCAAAATTTTCGACTTTTCATTAGGAGAATATGATATGCAAAGAGGTGGCACTAAAAATTTTTAGCAGACATCAATTTTACAAAGATTCTGGGCCAAATTTTCGACTTTTCATTAGGAGAATATGATATGGAAAGAGGTGGCACTAAAAATTTTTAGCAGACATAAATTTTACAAAGTTTCTTGCACAAATTTTCGACTTTTCATTAGGAGAATATGATATGCAAAGAGGTGGCACTAAAAATTTTAACAAAGAGCAATCTTACAAAGCTTCTGGGCAAAATTTTCGACTTTTCATTAGGAGAATATGATAGGCGAAGAGGTAGCACTAAAAATATTTAGCAGACATCAATTCTACAAAATTTCTGGGCAAAATTTTCGACTTTTCATTAGGAGAATATGATATGCAAAGAGGTGGCACTAAAAATTTTAACAGAGTACAATCTAACAAAATTTCTGGCCAAAATTTTCGACTTTTCATTAGGAGAATATGATAGGCGAAGAGGTAGCACTAAAAATATTTAGCAGACATCAATTCTACAAAATTTCTGGGCAAAATTTTCGACTTTTCATTAGGAGAATATGATATGCAAAGAGGTGGCATTAAAAATTTTAACAGAGAGCAATCTTACAAAGTTTCTGGGCAAAATTTTCGACTTTTCATTAGGAGAATATGATATGCAAAGAGGTGGCGCTAAAAATTTTTAGCAGACATCAATTCTACAAAATTTCTGGGCAAAATTTTCGATTTTTCATTAGGAGAATATGATATGCAAAGAGGTGGCACTAAAAATTTTAACAGAGTACAATCTAACAAAATTTCTGGCCAAAATTTTCGACTTTTCATTAGGAGAATATGATATGCAAAGAGGTGGCACTAAAAATTTTAACAAAGAGCAATCTTACAAAGTTTCAGGGCAAAATTTTCGACTTTTCATTAGGAGAATATGATAGGCAAAGAGGTAGCACTAAAAATATTTAACAGACATCAATTTTACAAAGTTTCTGCGCCAAATTTTCGACTTTTCATTAGGAGAATATGATATGCAAAGAGGTGGCACTAAAAATTTTAACAGAGTGCAATCTTACAAAGTTTCTGGGCAAAATTTTCGACTTTTCATTAGGAGAATATGATATGGAAAGAGGTGGCACTAAAAATTTTTAGCAGACATAAATTTTACAAAATTTCTGGGCCAAATATTCGACTTTTCATTAGGAGAATATGATATGCAAAGAGGTAGCACTAAAAATTTTTAGCAGACATAAATTTTACAAAGTTTCTGGGCCAAATTTTCGACTTTTCATTAGGAGAATATGATATGCAAAGAGGTGGCACTAAAAATTTTTAGCAGACATCAATTTTACAAAGTTTCTGCGCCAAATTTTCGACTTTTCATTAGGAGAATATGATATGCAAAGAGGTGGCACTAAAAATTTTAACAGAGAGCAATCTTACAAAGTTTCTGGGCAAAATTTTCGACTTTTCATTAGGAGAATATGATATGCAAAGAGGTGGCACTAAAAATATTTAGCAGACATCAATATTACAAAGTTTCTGGGCCAAATTTTCGACTTTTCATTAGGAGAATATGATATGCAAAGAGGTGGCACGAAAAATTTTAACAAAGAGCAATCTTACAAAGGTTCTGGGCAAAATTTTCGACTTTTCATTAGGAGAATATGATAGGCAAAGAGGTGGCACTAAAAATTTCTAGCAGGCATCAATTTTACAAAGATTCTGGGCGAAATTTTCGACTTTTCATTAGGAGAATATGATATGCAAAGAGGTAGCACTAAAAATTTTTAGCAGACATAAATTTTACACAGTTTCTGGGCCAAATTTTCGACTTTTCATTAGGAGAACATGATATGCAAAGAGGTGGCACTAAAAATTTTTAGCAGACATCAATTTTACAAAGTTTCTGCGCCAAATTTTCGACTTTTCATTAGGAGAATATGATATGCAAAGAGGTGGCACTAAAAATTTTAACAGAGAGCAATCTTACAAAGTTTCTGGGCAAAATTTTCGACATTTCATTAGGAGAATATGATATGCAAAGAGGTGGCACTAAAAATTTTTAGCAGACATTAATTAAACAAAGTTTCTGGGCCAAGTTTTCGACTTTTCATTAGGAGAATATGATATGCAAAGAGGTGGCACTAAAAATTTTAACAGAGAGCAATCTTACAAAGTTTCTGGGCCAAATTTTCGACTTTTCATTAGGAGAATATGATATGCAAAGAGGTGGCACTAAAAATTTTAACAGAGAGCAATCTTACAAAGTTTCTGGGCAAAATTTTCGACTTTTCATTAGGAGAATATGATATGCAAAGAGGTAGCACTAAAAATTTTTAGCAGACATAAATTTTACAAAGTTTCTGGGCAAAATTTTCGACTTTTCATTAGGAGAATATGATATGCAAAGAGGTGGCACTAAAAATATTTAGCAGACATCAATATTACAAAGTTTCTGGGCCAAATTTTCGACTTTTCATTAGGAGAATATGATATGCAAAGAGGTGGCACGAAAAATTTTAACAAAGAGCAATCTTACAAAGTTTCTGGGCAAAATTTTCGACTTTTCATTAGGAGAATATGATAGGCAAAGAGGTGGCACTAAAAATTTTTAGCAGGCATCAATTTTACAAAGTTTCTGGGCCAAATTTTCGACTTTTCATTAGGAGAATATGATATGCAAAGAGGTGGCACTAAAAATTTTTAGCAGACATCAATTAAACAAAGTTTCTGGGCCAAGTTTTCGACTTTTCATTAGGAGAATATGATATGCAAAGAGGTGGCACTAAAAATTTTAACAGAGAGCAATCTTACAAAGTTTCTGGGCAAAATTTTCGACTTTTCATTAGGAGAATATGATATGCAAAGAGGTGGCACTAAAAATTTTAACAGAGTACAATCTAACAAAATTCCTGGCCAAAATTTTCGACTTTTCATTAGGAGAATATGATATGCAAAGAGGTGGCACTAAAAATTTTAACAGAGTACCATCTAACAAAATTTCTGGCCAAAATTTTCGACTATTCATTAGGAGAATATGATAGGCAAAGAGGTGGCACTAAAAATTTTTAGCAGACATCAATTTTACAAAGATTCTGGGCCAAATTTTCGACTTTTCATTAGGAGAATATGATATGCAAAGAGGTGGCACTAAAAATTTTTAGCAGACATCAATTTTACAAAGATTCTGGGCCAAATTTTCGACTTTTCATTAGGAGAATATGATATGGAAAGAGGTGGCACTAAAAATTTTTAGCAGACATAAATTTTACAAAGTTTCTTGCACAAATTTTCGACTTTTCATTAGGAGAATATGATATGCAAAGAGGTGGCACTAAAAATTTTAACAAAGAGCAATCTTACAAAGCTTCTGGGCAAAATTTTCGACTTTTCATTAGGAGAATATGATAGGCGAAGAGGTAGCACTAAAAATATTTAGCAGACATCAATTCTACAAAATTTCTGGGCAAAATTTTCGACTTTTCATTAGGAGAATATGATATGCAAAGAGGTGGCACTAAAAATTTTAACAGAGTACAATCTAACAAAATTTCTGGCCAAAATTTTCGACTTTTCATTAGGAGAATATGATATGCAAAGAGGTGGCACTAAAAATTTTAACAAAGAGCAATCTTACAAAGTTTCAGGGCAAAATTTTCGACTTTTCATTAGGAGAATATGATATGCAAAGAGGTGGCACTAAAAATTTTTAGCAGACATCAATTAAACAAAGTTTCTGGGCCAAGTTTTCGACTTTTCATTAGGAGAATATGATATGCAAAGAGGTGGCATTAAAAATTTTAACAGAGAGCAATCTTACAAAGTTTCTGGGCAAAATTTTCGACTTTTCATTAGGAGAATATGATATGCAAAGAGGTGGCGCTAAAAATTTTTAGCAGACATCAATTCTACAAAATTTCTGGGCAAAATTTTCGATTTTTCATTAGGAGAATATGATATGCAAAGAGGTGGCACTAAAAATTTTAACAGAGTACAATCTAACAAAATTTCTGGCCAAAATTTTCGACTTTTCATTAGGAGAATATGATATGCAAAGAGGTGGCACTAAAAATTTTAACAAAGAGCAATCTTACAAAGTTTCAGGGCAAAATTTTCGACTTTTCATTAGGAGAATATGATAGGCAAAGAGGTAGCACTAAAAATATTTAACAGACATCAATTTTACAAAGTTTCTGCGCCAAATTTTCGACTTTTCATTAGGAGAATATGATATGCAAAGAGGTGGCACTAAAAATTTTAACAGAGTGCAATCTTACAAAGTTTCTGGGCAAAATTTTCGACTTTTCATTAGGAGAATATGATATGGAAAGAGGTGGCACTAAAAATTTTTAGCAGACATAAATTTTACAAAATTTCTGGGCCAAATATTCGACTTTTCATTAGGAGAATATGATATGCAAAGAGGTAGCACTAAAAATTTTTAGCAGACATAAATTTTACAAAGTTTCTGGGCCAAATTTTCGACTTTTCATTAGGAGAATATGATATGCAAAGAGGTGGCACTAAAAATTTTTAGCAGACATCAATTTTACAAAGTTTCTGCGCTAAATTTTCGACTTTTCATTAGGAGAATATGATATGCAAAGAGGTGGCACTAAAAATTTTAACAGAGAGCAATCTTACAAAGTTTCTGGGCAAAATTTTCGACTTTTCATTAGGAGAATATGATATGCAAAGAGGTGGCACTAAAAATATTTAGCAGACATCAATATTACAAAGTTTCTGGGCCAAATTTTCGACTTTTCATTAGGAGAATATGATATGCAAAGAGGTGGCACGAAAAATTTTAACAAAGAGCAATCTTACAAAGGTTCTGGGCAAAATTTTCGACTTTTCATTAGGAGAATATGATAGGCAAAGAGGTGGCACTAAAAATTTCTAGCAGGCATCAATTTTACAAAGATTCTGGGCGAAATTTTCGACTTTTCATTAGGAGAATATGATATGCAAAGAGGTAGCACTAAAAATTTTTAGCAGACATAAATTTTACAAAGTTTCTGGGCCAAATTTTCGACTTTTCATTAGGAGAACATGATATGCAAAGAGGTGGCACTAAAAATTTTTAGCAGACATCAATTTTACAAAGTTTCTGCGCCAAATTTTCGACTTTTCATTAGGAGAATATGATATGCAAAGAGGTGGCACTAAAAATTTTAACAGAGAGCAATCTTACAAAGTTTCTGGGCAAAATTTTCGACATTTCATTAGGAGAATATGATATGCAAAGAGGTGGCACTAAAAATTTTTAG
This sequence comes from Apis florea, assembly GCF_048593485.1. Lineage (NCBI taxonomy): Eukaryota > Metazoa > Arthropoda > Insecta > Hymenoptera > Apidae > Apis > Apis florea. The sequence continues at coordinate 9,354 of NW_028256581.1, forward strand.
CAGACATTAATTAAACAAAGTTTCTGGGCCAAGTTTTCGACTTTTCATTAGGAGAATATGATATGCAAAGAGGTGGCACTAAAAATTTTAACAGAGAGCAATCTTACAAAGTTTCTGGGCCAAATTTTCGACTTTTCATTAGGAGAATATGATATGCAAAGAGGTGGCACTAAAAATTTTAACAGAGAGCAATCTTACAAAGTTTCTGGGCAAAATTTTCGACTTTTCATTAGGAGAATATGATATGCAAAGAGGTAGCACTAAAAATTTTTAGCAGACATAAATTTTACAAAGTTTCTGGGCAAAATTTTCGACTTTTCATTAGGAGAATATGATATGCAAAGAGGTGGCACTAAAAATATTTAGCAGACATCAATATTACAAAGTTTCTGGGCCAAATTTTCGACTTTTCATTAGGAGAATATGATATGCAAAGAGGTGGCACGAAAAATTTTAACAAAGAGCAATCTTACAAAGTTTCTGGGCAAAATTTTCGACTTTTCATTAGGAGAATATGATAGGCAAAGAGGTGGCACTAAAAATTTTTAGCAGGCATCAATTTTACAAAGTTTCTGGGCCAAATTTTCGACTTTTCATTAGGAGAATATGATATGCAAAGAGGTGGCACTAAAAATTTTTAGCAGACATCAATTAAACAAAGTTTCTGGGCCAAGTTTTCGACTTTTCATTAGGAGAATATGATATGCAAAGAGGTGGCACTAAAAATTTTAACAGAGTACAATCTAACAAAATTTCTGGCCAAAATTTTCGACTTTTCATTAGGAGAATATGATATGCAAAGAGGTGGCACTAAAAATTTTAACAAAGAGCAATCTTACAAAGTTTCAGGGCAAAATTTTCGACTTTTCATTAGGAGAATATGATATGCAAAGAGGTGGCACTAAAAATTTTTAGCAGACATCAATTAAACAAAGTTTCTGGGCCAAGTTTTCGACTTTTCATTAGGAGAATATGATATGCAAAGAGGTGGCATTAAAAATTTTAACAGAGAGCAATCTTACAAAGTTTCTGGGCAAAATTTTCGACTTTTCATTAGGAGAATATGATATGCAAAGAGGTGGCACTAAAAATTTTAACAAAGAGCAATCTTACAAAGTTTCAGGGCAAAATTTTCGACTTTTCATTAGGAGAATATGATAGGCAAAGAGGTAGCACTAAAAATATTTAACAGACATCAATTTTACAAAGTTTCTGCGCCAAATTTTCGACTTTTCATTAGGAGAATATGATATGCAAAGAAGTGGCACTAAAAATTTTAACAGAGTGCAATCTTACAAAGTTTCTGGGCAAAATTTTCGACTTTTCATTAGGAGAATATGATATGGAAAGAGGTGGCACTAAAAATTTTTAGCAGACATAAATTTTACAAAATTTCTGGGCCAAATATTCGACTTTTCATTAGGAGAATATGATATGCAAAGAGGTAGCACTAAAAATTTTTAGCAGACATAAATTTTACAAAGTTTCTGGGCCAAATTTTCGACTTTTCATTAGGAGAATATGATATGCAAAGAGGTGGCACTAAAAATTTTTAGCAGACATCAATTTTACAAAGTTTCTGCGCCAAATTTTCGACTTTTCATTAGGAGAATATGATATGCAAAGAGGTGGCACTAAAAATTTTAACAGAGAGCAATCTTACAAAGTTTCTGGGCAAAATTTTCGACTTTTCATTAGGAGAATATGATAGGCAAAGAGGTGGCACTAAAAATTTCTAGCAGGCATCAATTTTACAAAGATTCTGGGCGAAATTTTCGACTTTTCATTAGGAGAATATGATATGCAAAGAGGTAGCACTAAAAATTTTTAGCAGACATAAATTTTACAAAGTTTCTGGGCCAAATTTTCGACTTTTCATTAGGAGAACATGATATGCAAAGAGGTGGCACTAAAAATTTTTAGCAGACATCAATTTTACAAAGTTTCTGCGCCAAATTTTCGACTTTTCATTAGGAGAATATGATATGCAAAGAGGTGGCACTAAAAATTTTAACAGAGAGCAATCTTACAAAGTTTCTGGGCAAAATTTTCGACATTTCATTAGGAGAATATGATATGCAAAGAGGTGGCACTAAAAATTTTTAGCAGACATTAATTAAACAAAGTTTCTGGGCCAAGTTTTCGACTTTTCATTAGGAGAATATGATATGCAAAGAGGTGGCACTAAAAATTTTAACAGAGAGCAATCTTACAAAGTTTCTGGGCCAAATTTTCGACTTTTCATTAGGAGAATATGATATGCAAAGAGGTGGCACTAAAAATTTTAACAGAGAGCAATCTTACAAAGTTTCTGGGCAAAATTTTCGACTTTTCATTAGGAGAATATGATATGCAAAGAGGTAGCACTAAAAATTTTTAGCAGACATAAATTTTACAAAGTTTCTGGGCAAAATTTTCGACTTTTCATTAGGAGAATATGATATGCAAAGAGGTGGCACTAAAAATATTTAGCAGACATCAATATTACAAAGTTTCTGGGCCAAATTTTCGACTTTTCATTAGGAGAATATGATATGCAAAGAGGTGGCACGAAAAATTTTAACAAAGAGCAATCTTACAAAGTTTCTGGGCAAAATTTTCGACTTTTCATTAGGAGAATATGATAGGCAAAGAGGTGGCACTAAAAATTTTTAGCAGGCATCAATTTTACAAAGTTTCTGGGCCAAATTTTCGACTTTTCATTAGGAGAATATGATATGCAAAGAGGTGGCACTAAAAATTTTTAGCAGACATCAATTAAACAAAGTTTCTGGGCCAAGTTTTCGACTTTTCATTAGGAGAATATGATATGCAAAGAGGTGGCACTAAAAATTTTAACAGAGTACAATCTAACAAAATTTCTGGCCAAAATTTTCGACTTTTCATTAGGAGAATATGATATGCAAAGAGGTGGCACTAAAAATTTTAACAAAGAGCAATCTTACAAAGTTTCAGGGCAAAATTTTCGACTTTTCATTAGGAGAATATGATATGCAAAGAGGTGGCACTAAAAATTTTTAGCAGACATCAATTAAACAAAGTTTCTGGGCCAAGTTTTCGACTTTTCATTAGGAGAATATGATATGCAAAGAGGTGGCATTAAAAATTTTAACAGAGAGCAATCTTACAAAGTTTCTGGGCAAAATTTTCGACTTTTCATTAGGAGAATATGATATGCAAAGAGGTGGCACTAAAAATTTTAACAAAGAGCAATCTTACAAAGTTTCAGGGCAAAATTTTCGACTTTTCATTAGGAGAATATGATAGGCAAAGAGGTAGCACTAAAAATATTTAACAGACATCAATTTTACAAAGTTTCTGCGCCAAATTTTCGACTTTTCATTAGGAGAATATGATATGCAAAGAAGTGGCACTAAAAATTTTAACAGAGTGCAATCTTACAAAGTTTCTGGGCAAAATTTTCGACTTTTCATTAGGAGAATATGATATGGAAAGAGGTGGCACTAAAAATTTTTAGCAGACATAAATTTTACAAAATTTCTGGGCCAAATATTCGACTTTTCATTAGGAGAATATGATATGCAAAGAGGTAGCACTAAAAATTTTTAGCAGACATAAATTTTACAAAGTTTCTGGGCCAAATTTTCGACTTTTCATTAGGAGAATATGATATGCAAAGAGGTGGCACTAAAAATTTTTAGCAGACATCAATTTTACAAAGTTTCTGCGCCAAATTTTCGACTTTTCATTAGGAGAATATGATATGCAAAGAGGTGGCACTAAAAATTTTAACAGAGAGCAATCTTACAAAGTTTCTGGGCAAAATTTTCGACTTTTCATTAGGAGAATATGATATGCAAAGAGGTGGCACTAAAAATATTTAGCAGACATCAATATTACAAAGTTTCTGGGCCAAATTTTCGACTTTTCATTAGGAGAATATGATATGCAAAGAGGTGGCACGAAAAATTTTAACAAAGAGCAATCTTACAAAGGTTCTGGGCAAAATTTTCGACTTTTCATTAGGAGAATATGATAGGCAAAGAGGTGGCACTAAAAATTTCTAGCAGGCATCAATTTTACAAAGATTCTGGGCGAAATTTTCGACTTTTCATTAGGAGAATATGATATGCAAAGAGGTAGCACTAAAAATTTTTAGCAGACATAAATTTTACAAAGTTTCTGGGCCAAATTTTCGACTTTTCATTAGGAGAACATGATATGCAAAGAGGTGGCACTAAAAATTTTTAGCAGACATCAATTTTACAAAGTTTCTGCGCCAAATTTTCGACTTTTCATTAGGAGAATATGATATGCAAAGAGGTGGCACTAAAAATTTTAACAGAGAGCAATCTTACAAAGTTTCTGGGCAAAATTTTCGACTTTTCATTAGGAGAATATGATATGCAAAGAGGTGGCACTAAAAATATTTAGCAGACATCAATATTACAAAGTTTCTGGGCCAAATTTTCGACTTTTCATTAGGAGAATATGATATGCAAAGAGGTGGCACGAAAAATTTTAACAAAGAGCAATCTTACAAAGTTTCTGGGCAAAATTTTCGACTTTTCATTAGGAGAATATGATAGGCAAAGAGGTGGCACTAAAAATTTTTAGCAGGCATCAATTTTACAAAGTTTCTGGACCAATTTTTCGACTTTTCATTAGGAGAATATGATATGCAAAGAGGTGGCACTAAAAATTTTTAGCAGACATCAATTAAACAAAGTTTCTGGGCCAAGTTTTCGACTTTTCATTAGGAGAATATGATATGCAAAGAGGTGGCACTAAAAATTTTAACAGAGAGCAAACATACAAAGTTTCTGGGCAAAATTTTCGCCTTTTCATTAGGAGAATATGATATGCAAAGAGGTGGCACTAAGAATTTTTAGCAGAAATCAATTTTACAAAGATTCTGGGCGAAATTTTCGACTTTTCATTAGGAGAATATGATATGCAAAGAGGTGGCACTAAAAATTATTAGCAGACATCAATTTTACAAAGTTTCTGGGCCAAATTTTCGACTTTTCATTAGGAGAATATGATATGCAAAGAGGTGGCACGAAAAATTTTAACAAAGAGCAATCTTACAAAGTTTCTGGGCAAAATTTTCGACTTTTCATTAGGAGAATATGATAGGCAAAGAGGTGGCACCAAAAATTTTTAGCAGGCATCAATTTTACAAAGTTTCTGGGCCAAATTTTCGACTTTTCATTAGGAGAATATGATATGCAAAGAGGTGGCACTAAAAATTTTTAGCAGACATCAATTAAACAAAGTTTCTGGGCCAAGTTTTCGACTTTTCATTAGGAGAATATGATATGCAAAGAGGTGGCACTAAAAATTTTAACAGAGTACCATCTAACAAAATTTCTGGCCAAAATTTTCGACTATTCATTAGGAGAATATGATAGGCAAAGAGGTGGCACTAAAAATTTTTAGCAGGCAACAATTTTACAAAGATTCTGGGGCAAATTTTCGACTTTTCATTAGGAGAATATGATATGCAAAGGGGTGGCACTAAAAATTTTTAGCAGACATCAATTTTACAAAGTTTCTGGGCCAAATTTTCGACTTTTTATTAGGAGAATATGATATGCAAAGAGGTGGCACTAAGAATTTTTAGCAGAAATCAATTTTACAAAGATTCTGGGCGAAATTTTCGACTTTTCATTAGGAGAATATGATATGCAAAGAGGTGGCACTAAAAATTTTTAGCAGACATCAATATTACAAAGTTTCTGGGCCAAATTTTCGACTTTTCATTAGGAGAATATGATATGCAAAGAGGTGGCACGAAAAATTTTAACAAAGAGCAATCTTACAAAGTTTCTGGGCAAAATTTTCGACTTTTCATTAGGAGAATATGATAGGCAAAGAGGTGGCACTAAAAATTTTTAGCAGGCATCAATTTTACAAAGTTTCTGGGCCAAATTTTCGACTTTTCATTAGGAGAATATGATATGCAAAGAGGTGGCACTAAAAATTTTTAGCAGACATCAATTAAACAAAGTTTCTGGGCCAAGTTTTCGACTTTTCATTAGGAGAATATGATATGCAAAGAGGTGGCATTAAAAATTTTAACAGAGAGCAATCTTACGAAGTTTCTGGGCAAAATTTTCGACTTTTCATTAGGAGAATATGATATGCAAAGAGGTGGCACTAAAAATTTTTAGCAGACATCAATTTTACAAAGTTTCTGGGCCAAATTTTCGACTTTTCATTAGGAGAATATGATATGCAAAGAGGTGGCACTAAAAATTTTTAGCAGACATCAATTTTACAAAGTTTCTGGGCCAAATTTTCGACTTTTCATTAGGAGAATATGATATGCAAAGAGGTGGCACTAAAAATTTTTAGCAGACATCAATTTCACAAAGAATCTGGCCCAAATTTTCGACTTTTCATTAGGAGAATATGATATGCAAAGAGGTGGCACTAAAAATTTTTAACAGACATCAATTTTACAAAGTTTCTGGGCCAAATTTTCGACTTTTCATTAGGAGAATATGATATGCAAAGAGGTGGCACTAAAAATTTTTAGCAGACATCAATTTCACAAATTTTCTGGCCCAAATTTTCGACTTTTCATTAGGAGAATATGATAGGCAAAGAGGTGTCACTAAAAATTTTTAGCAGGCATCAATTTTACAAAGTTTCTGGGCCAAATTTTCGACTTTTCATTAGGAGAATATGATATGCAAAGAGGTGGCACTAAAAATTTTTAGCAGACATCAATTAAACAAAGTTTCTGGGCCAAGTTTTCGACTTTTCATTAGGAGAATATGATATGCAAAGAGGTGGCACTAAAAATTTTAACAGAGAGCAAACTTACAAAGTTTCTGGGCAAAATTTTCGACTTTTCATTAGGAGAATATGATATGCAAAGAGGTGGCACTAAAAATTTTTAGCAGACATCAATTTTACAAAGTTTCTGGGCCAAATTTTCGACTTTTTATTAGGAGAATATGATATGCAAAGAGGTGGCACTAAGAATTTTTAGCAGAAATCAATTTTACAAAGATTCTGGGCGAAATTTTCGACTTTTCATTAGGAGAATATGATATGCAAAGAGGTGGCACTAAAAATTATTAGCAGACATCAATTTTACAAAGTTTCTGGGCCAAATTTTCGACTTTTCATTAGGAGAATATGATATGCAAAGAGGTGGCACTAAAAATTTTAACAGAGTGCAATCTTACAAAGTTTCTGGGCAAAATTTTCGACTTTTCATTAGGAGAATATGATATGCAAAGAGGTGGCACTAAAAATTTTTAGCAGACATCAATTTTACAAAGTTTCTGGGCCAAATTTTCGACTTTCTTATTAGGAGAATATGATATGCAAAGAGGTGGCACTAAGAATTTTTAGCAGAAATCAATTTTACAAAGATTCTGGGCGAAATTTTCGACTTTTCATTAGGAGAATATGATATGCAAAGAGGTGGCACTAAAAATTTTTAGCAGACATCAATTTCACAAAGTTTCTGGGCCAAATTTTCGACTTTTCATTAGGAGAATATGATATGCAAAGAGGTGGCACTAAAAATTTTTAGCAGACATCAATTTCACAAAGTTTCTGGCCCAAATTTTCGACTTTTCATTAGGAGAATATGATATGCAAAGAGGTGGCACTAAAAATTTTTAGCACGCATCAATTTTACAAAGTTTCTGGGCCAAATTTTCGACTTTTCATTAGGAGAATATGATATGCAAAGAGGTGGCACGAAAAATTTTTAGCAGACATCAATTAAACAAAGTTTCTGGGCCAAGTTTTCGACTTTTCATTAGGAGAATATGATATGCAAAGAGGTGGCACTAAAAATTTTAACAGAGAGCAATCTTACAAAGTTTCTGGGCAAAATTTTCGACTTTTCATTAGGAGAATATGATATGCAAAGAGGTGGCACTAAAAATTTTTAGCAGACATCAATTTTACAAAGTTTCTGGGCCAAATTTTCGACTTTTTATTAGGAGAATATGATATGCAAAGAGGTGGCACTAAGAATTTTTAGCAGAAATCAATTTTACAAAGATTCTGGGCGAAATTTTCGACTTTTCATTAGGAGAATATGATATGCAAAGAGGTGGCACTAAAAATTTTTAGCACGCATCAATTTTACAAAGTTTCTGGGCCAAATTTTTGACTTTTTATTAGGAGAATATGATATGCAAAGAGGTGGCACTAAAAATTTTTAGCAGACATCAATTTTACAAAGATTCTGGGCAAAATTTTCGACTTTTCATTAGGAGAATATGATATGCAAAGAGGTGGCACTAAAAATTTTTAGCACGCATCAATTTTACAAAGTTTCTGGGCCAAATTTTTGACTTTTTATTAGGAGAATATGATATGCAAAGAGGTGGCACGAAAAATTTTAACAAAGAGCAATCTTACAAAGTTTCTGGGCAAAATTTTCGACTTTTCATTAGGAGAATATTATATGCAAAGAGGTGGCACTAAAAATTTTTAGCAGACATAAATTTTACAAAGTTTCTGGGCCAAATTTTCGACTTTTCATTAGGAGAATATGATATGCAAAGGGGTGGCACTAAAAATTTTAACAGAGAGCAATCTTATAAAGTTTCTGGGCAAAATTTTCGACTTTTCATTAGGAGAATATGATATGCAAAGAGGTGGCACTAAAAATATTTAGCAGACATCAATATTACAAAGTTTCTGGGCCAAATTTTCGACTTTTCATTAGGAGAATATGATATGCAAAGAGGTGGCACGAAAAATTTTAACAAAGAGCAATCTTACAAAGTTTCTGGGCAAAATTTTCGACTTTTCATTAGGAGAATATGATAGGCAAAGAGGTGGCACTAAAAATTTTTAGCAGGCATCAATTTTACAAAGTTTCTGGGCCAAATTTTCGACTTTTCATTAGGAGAATATGATATGCAAAGAGGTGGCACTAAAAATTTTTAGCAGACATCAATTAAACAAAGTTACTGGGCCAAGTTTTCGACTTTTCATTAGGAGAATATGATATGCAAAGAGGTGGCATTAAAAATTTTAACAGAGAGCAATCTTACGAAGTTTCTGGGCAAAATTTTCGACTTTTCATTAGGAGAATATGATATGCAAAGAGGTGGCACTAAAAATTTTTAGCAGACATCAATTTTACAAAGTTTCTGGGCCAAATTTTCGACTTTTTATTAGGAGAATATGATATGCAAAGAGGTGGCACTAAGAATTTTTAGCAGAAATCAATTTTACAAAGATTCTGGGCGAAATTTTCGACTTTTCATTAGGAGAATATGATATGCAAAGAGGTGGCACTAAAAATTTTTAGCAGACATCAATTTTACAAAGTTTCTGGGCCAAATTTTCGACTTTTCATTAGGAGAATATGATATGCAAAGAGGTGGCACAAAAATTTTTAGTAGACATCAATTTCACAAAGTATCTGGCCCAAATTTTCGACTTTTCATTAGGAGAATATGATATGCAAAGAGGTGGCACTAAAAATTTTTAACAGACATCAATTTTACAAAGTTTCTGGGCCAAATTTTCGACTTTTCATTAGCAGAATATGATATGCAAAGAGGTGGCACTAAAAATTTTTAGCAGACATCAATTTCACAAATTTTCTGGCCCAAATTTTCGACTTTTCATTAGGAGAATATGATATGCAAAGAGGTAGCACTAAAAATATTTAGCAGACATTAATTTTACAAAATTTCTGGCAAAATTTTCGACTTTTCATTAGGACAATATGATATGCAAAGAGGTGGCACTAAAAATATTTAGCAGACATCAATATTACAAAGTTTCTGGGCCAAATTTTCGACTTTTCATTAGGAGAATATGATATGCAAAGAGGTGGCACGAAAAATTATAACAAAGAGCAAACTTACAAAGTTTCTGGGCAAAATTTTCGACTTTTCATTAGGAGAATATGATAGGCAAAGAGGTGGCACTAAAAATTTTTAGCAGGCATCAATTTTACAAAGTTTCTGGGCCAAATTTTCGACTTTTCATTAGGAGAATATGATATGCAAAGAGGTGGCACTAAAAATTTTTAGCAGACATCAATTAAACAAAGTTTCTGGGCCAAGTTTTCGACTTTTCATTAGGAGAATATGATATGCAAAGAGGTGGCACTAAAAATTTTAACAGAGAGCAAACTTACAAAGTTTCTGGGCAAAATTTTCGACTTTTCATTAGGAGAATATGATATGCAAAGAGGTGGCACTAAAAATTTTTAGCAGACATCAATTTTACAAAGTTTCTGGGCCAAATTTTCGACTTTTTATTAGGAGAATATGATATGCAAAGAGGTGGCACTAAGAATTTTTAGCAGAAATCAATTTTACAAAGATTCTGGGCGAAATTTTCGACTTTTCATTAGGAGAATATGATATGCAAAGAGGTGGCACTAAAAATTATTAGCAGACATCAATTTTACAAAGTTTCTGGGCCAAATTTTCGACTTTTCATTAGGAGAATATGATATGCAAAGAGGTGGCACTAAAAATTTTAACAGAGTGCAATCTTACAAAGTTTCTGGGCAAAATTTTCGACTTTTCATTAGGAAAATATGATATGCAAAGAGGTGGCACTAAAAATTTTTAGCAGACATCAATTTTACAAAGTTTCTGGACCAAATTTTCGACTTTTCATTAGGAGAATATGATATGCAAAGAGGTGGCACGAAAAATTTTAACAAAGAGCAATCTTACAAAGTTTCTGGGCAAAATTTTCGACTTTTCATTAGGAGAATATGATAGGCAAAGAGGTGGCACTAAAAATTTTTAGCAGGCATCAATTTTACAAAGTTTCTGGGCCAAATTTTCGACTTTTCATTAGGAGAATATGATATGCAAAGAGGTGGCACTAAAAATTTTTAGCAGACATCAATTAAACAAAGTTTCTGGGCCAAGTTTTCGACTTTTCATTAGGAGAATATGATATCCAAAGAGGTGGCATTAAAAATTTTAACAGAGAGCAATCTTACGAAGTTTCTGGGCAAAATTTTCGACTTTTCATTAGGAGAATATGATATGCAAAGAGGTGGCACTAAAAATTTTAACGGAGAGCAATCTTACAAAGTTTCTGGGCAAAATTTTCGACTTTTCATTAGGAGAATATGATATGCAAAGAGGTGGCACTAAGAATTTTTAGCAGACATCAATTTTACAAAGTTTCTGGGCCAAATTTTCGACTTTTCATTAGGAGAATATGATAGGCAAAGAGGTGGCACTAAAAATTTTTAGCAGGCATCAATTTTACAAAGTTTCTGGGCCAAATTTTCGACTTTTCATTAGGAGAATATGATATGCAAAGAGGTGGCACTAAAAATTTTTAGCAGACATCAATTAAACAAAGTTTCTGGGCCAAATTTTCGACTTTTCATTAGGAGAATATGATAGGCAAAGAGGTGGCACTAAAAATTTTTAGCAGGCATCAATTTTACAAAGTTTCTGGGCCAAATTTTCGACTTTTCATTAGGAGAATATGATATGCAAAGAGGTAGCACTAAAAATTTTTAGCAGACATAAATTTTACAAAGTTTCTGGGCCAAATTTTCGACTTTTCATTAGGAGAATATGATATGCAAAGGGGTGGCACTAAAAATTTTAACAGAGAGCAATCTTATAAAGTTTCTGGGCAAAATTTTCGACTTTTCATTAGGAGAATATGATATGCAAAGAGGTGGCACTAAAAATATTTAGCAGACATCAATATTACAAAGTTTCTGGGCCAAATTTTCGACTTTTCATTAGGAGAATATGATATGCAAAGAGGTGGCACGAAAAATTTTAACAAAGAGCAATCTTACAAAGTTTCTGGGCAAAATTTTCGACTTTTCATTATGAGAATATGATAGGCAAAGAGGTGGCACTAAAAATTTTTAGCAGGCATCAATTTTACAAAGTACTGGGCCAAATTTTCGACTTTTCATTAGGAGAATATGATATGCAAAGAGGGGGCACTAAAAATTTTTAGCAGACATCAATTAAACAAAGTTTCTGGGCCAAGTTTTCGACTTTTCATTAGGAGAATATGATATGCAAAGAGGTGGCACTAAAAATTTTAACAGAGAGCAATCTTACAAAGTTTCTGGGCAAATTTTCGACTTTTCATTAGGAGAATATGATATGCAAAGAGGTGGCACTAAAAATTTTTAGCAGACATCAATTTTACAAAGTTTCTGGGCCAAATTTTCGACTTTTCATTAGGAGAATATGATATGCAAAGAGGTGGCACGAAAAATTTTAACAAAGAGCAATCTTACAAAGTTTCTGGGCAAAATTTTCGACTTTTCATTAGGAGAATATGATAGGCAAAGAG
>NW_028256582.1:0-5250 GCF_048593485.1 Apis florea
TTTCGCGCTTGAAATGAGCGAGAAAAATCCGAAATACGCTTACTAGAAGATAAGATACAGCGGTTTAAAGACTACGAATTTTTAAGAAATCAAAAATAACTTTTCACTTTTTTGAATATAGCGTCTGAACGGTTTCTCTCCGAAAAAGCCGAATGAAACGATTCGAAAGAGGAGTGTTTCGCGCTTGAAATAAGCCAAAAAAATCATAAATTGGCTTACTAGAAGATAAGATACAGCGGTTTAAAGAGTTCGAAATTTTAAAAAATCAAAAATACCCTTCCACTTTTTTGAATATAGCGTCTGAACCGTTTCTCTCCGAAAAACCCGAATGAAATCAGTCGAAAAAGGAGAGTTTCGCGCTTGTAAGGAGCCAAAAAAATCCTAAATACGCCTACTAGAAGATAAGATACAGCGGTTTAAAGACTTCGAAATTTTAAAAAATCAAAAATACCCTTCCACTATTTTGAATATACCGTCTGAACCGTTTCTCTCCGAAAAACCCGAATGAAATCAGTCGAAAGAGGAGAGTTTCGCGCTTGTAAGGAGCCAAAAAAATCCTAAATACCCCTATTAGAAGATTAGGTACAACGGTTTAAAAATTACGAAATTTTAAAAAATCAAAAATACCCTGCCACTATTTTGAATATTGCGTCTGAACATTTTCTCTCCGAAAAACCCGAATGAAATCAGTCGAAAGAGGAGAGTTTCTCGCTTGAAATGAGCCAAAAAAATCCTAAATACGCCTACTAGAAGATAAGATACAGCGGTTTAAAGACTACGAAATTTTAAAAAATCAAAAATACCCTTCCACTCTTTTGAATATAGCGTCTGAACCGTTTCTCTCCGAAAAACCCGAATGAAACCAGTCGAAAGAGGAGAGTTTCGCGCTTGAAATGAGCGAAAAAAATCCTAAATACGCCTACTAGAAGATAAGATACAGCGGTTTAAAACTACGAAATTTTAAAAAATCAAAAATACCCTTCCACTATTTTGAATATAGCGTCTGAACCGTTTCTCTCCGAAAAACTCGAATGAAACGAGTCGAAAGAGGAGAGTTTCGCGCTTGAAATGAACCAAAAAAATCCTAAATACGCCTACTAGAAGATAAGATACAGCGGTTTAAATACTACAAAATTTTAAAAAATCAAAAATACCCTTCCACTATTTTAAATATAGCGTCTGAACCGTTTCTCTCCGAAAAACCCGAATGAAATGAGTCGAAAGAGGAGAGTTTCGCGCTTAAAATGAGCTAAAAAAATCCTAAATACGCCTACTAGAAGATAAGATACAGCGGTTTAAATACTTCGAAATTTTAAAAAATCAAAAATACCCTTCTACTATTTTGAATATAGCGTCTGAACCGTTTCTCTCCGAAAAACCCGAATGAAGTCAGTCAAAAGAGGAGAGATTCGCGATTGTAAGGAGCCAAAAAAATCCTAAATACGCCTACTAGAAGATAAGATACAGCGGTTTAAATACTTCGAAATTTTAAAAAATCAAAAATACCCTTCCACTATTTTGAATATACCGTCTGAACCGTTTCTCTCCGAAAAACCCGAATGAAATCAGTCGAAAGAGGAGAGATTGGCGCTTGTAAGGAGCCAAAAAAATCCTAAATACCCCTACTAGAAGATAAGGTACAGCGGTTTAAAAATTCCGAAATTTTAAAAAATCAAAAATACCCTTCCACTTTTTTGAATATAGCGTCTGAACCGTTTCCCTCCGAAAAACCCGAATGAAATCAGTCGAAAGAGGAGCGTTTCGCGCTTGTAAGAAGCCAAAAAAATCCAAAATACGCCTACTAGAAGATAAGATACAGCGGTTTAAAAACTTCGAAATTTTAAAAAATCAAAAATACCCTTCCACTATTTTGAATATACCGTCTGAACCGTTTCTCTCCGAAAAACCCGAATGAAATCAGTCGAAAGAGGAGAGTTTCGCGCTTGTAAGGAGCCAAAAAAATCCTATATACCCCTATTAGAAGATAAGATACAGCGGTTTAAATCTACGAAATATTAAAAAATCAAAAATACCCTTCCACTATTTTGAATATAGCGTCTGAACCGTTTCTCTCCGAAAAATTCGAATGAAATCAGTCGAAAGAGGAGAGTATCGCTCTTGAAATAAGCCAAAAAAATCCTAAATACACCTACAAGAAGATAAGATACAGCGGTTTAAATATTTCGAAATTTTAAAAAATCAAAAATACCCTTCCACTATTTTGAAGATAGCGTCTAAACAGTTTCTCTCCGAAAAACCAGAATGAAATGCATCGAAAGAGGAGAGTTTCGCGCTTGAAATGAGCGAGAAAAATCCGAAATACGCTTACTAGAAGATAAGATACAGCGGTTTAAAGACTACGAATTTTTAAGAAATCAAAAATAACTTTTCACTTTTTTGAATATAGCGTCTGAACGGTTTCTCTCCGAAAAAGCCGAATGAAACGATTCGAAAGAGGAGTGTTTCGCGCTTGAAATAAGCCAAAAAAATCATAAATTGGCTTACTAGAAGATAAGATACAGCGGTTTAAAGAGTTCGAAATTTTAAAAAATCAAAAATACCCTTCCACTTTTTTGAATATAGCGTCTGAACCGTTTCTCTCCGAAAAACCCGAATGAAATCAGTCGAAAAAGGAGAGTTTCGCGCTTGTAAGGAGCCAAAAAAATCCTAAATACCCCTATTAGAAGATTAGGTACAACGGTTTAAAAATTACGAAATTTTAAAAAATCAAAAATACCCTGCCACTATTTTGAATATTGCGTCTGAACATTTTCTCTCCGAAAAACCCGAATGAAATCAGTCGAAAGAGGAGAGTTTCTCGCTTGAAATGAGCCAAAAAAATCCTAAATACGCCTACTAGAAGATAAGATACAGCGGTTTAAAGACTACGAAATTTTAAAAAATCAAAAATACCCTTCCACTCTTTTGAATATAGCGTCTGAACCGTTTCTCTCCGAAAAACTCGAATGAAACCTGTCGAATGAGGAGAGTTTCGCGCTTGAAATGAGCGAAAAAAATCCTAAATACGCCTACTAGAAGATAAGATACAGCGGTTTAAAACTACGAAATTTTAAAAAATCAAAAATACCCTTCCACTCTTTTGAATATAGCGTCTGAACCGTTTATCTCCGAGAAACCCGAATGAAATCAGTCGAAAGAGGAGAGTTTCTCGCTTGAAATGAGCCAAAAAAATCCTAAATACGCCTACTAGAATATAAGATACAGCGGTCTAAATACTTCGAAATTTTAAAAAATCAAAAATACCCTTCCACTATTTTAATATAGCGTCTGAACCGTTTCTCTCCGAAAAACCCGAATGAAATCAGTCGAAAAAGGAGAGTTTCGCGCTTGTAAGAAGCCAAAAAAATCCAAAATAAGCCTACTAGAAGATAAGATACAGCGGTTTAAAGACTTCGAAATTTTAAAAAATCAAAAATACCCTTCCACTATTTTGAATATACCGTCTGAACCGTTTCTCTCCGAAAAACCCGAATGAAATCAGTCGAAAGAGGAGAGTTTGGCGCTTGTAAGGAGCCAAAAAAATCCTAAATACTCCTATTAGAAGATATAATAAAGCGGTTTAAAAATTCCGAAATTTTAAAGAATCAAAAATACCCTTCCACTATTTTGAATATAGCGTCTGAACTCTTTCTCTCCGAAAAACCCGAATGAAACGATTCGAAAGAGGAGAGTTTCGCGCTTGAAATGAGCCAAAAAAATCCTAAATACGCCTACTAGAAGATAAGATACAGCGGTTTAAATACTACAAAATTTTAAAAAATCAAAAATACCCTTCCACTATTTTAAATATAGCGTCTGAACCGTTTCTCTCCGAAAAACCCGAATGAAATGAGTCGAAAGAGGAGAGTTTCGCGCTTAAAATGAGCTAAAAAAATCCTAAATACGCCTACTAGAAGATAAGATACAGCGGTTTAAATACTTCGAAATTTTAAAAAATCAAAAATACCCTTCCACTATTTTGAATATAGCGTCTGAACCGTTTCTCTCCGGAAAACCCGAATGAAGTCAGTCAAAAGAGGAGAGATTCGCGATTGTAAGGAGCCAAAAAAATCCTAAATACGCCTACTAGAAGATAAGATACAGCGGTTTAAATACTTCGAAATTTTAAAAAATCAAAAATACCCTTCCACTATTTTGAATATACCGTCTGAACCGTTTCTCTCCGAAAAACCCGAATGAAATCAGTCGAAAGAGGAGAGATTGGCGCTTGTAAGGAGCCAAAAAAATCCTAAATACCCCTATTAGAAGTTAAGGTACAGCGGTTTAAAAATTCCGAAATTTTAAAAAATCAAAAATACCCTTCCACTTTTTTGAATATAGCGTCTGAACCGTTTCCCTCCGAAAAACCCGAATGAAATCAGTCGAAAGAGGAGCGTTTCGCGCTTGTAAGAAGCCAAAAAAATCCAAAATAAGCCTACTAGAAGATAAGATACAGCGGTTTAAAAACTTCGAAATTTTAAAAAATCAAAAATACCCTTCCACTATTTTGAATATACCGTCTGAACCGTTTCTCTCCGAAAAACCCGAATGAAATCAGTCGAAAGAGGAGAGTTTCGCGCTTGTAAGGAGCCAAAAAAATCCTATATACCCCTATTAGAAGATAAGATACAGCGGTTTAAATCTACGAAATTTTAAAAAATCAAAAATAACCTTCCACTATTTTGAATATAGCGTCTGAACCGTTTCTCTCCGAAAAATTCGAATGAAATCAGTCGAAAGAGGAGAGTATCGCTCTTGAAATAAGCCAAAAAAATCCTAAATACACCTACAAGAAGATAAGATACAGCGGTTTAAATATTTCGAAATTTTAAAAAATCAAAAATACCCTTCCACTATTTTGAAGATAGCGTCTAAACAGTTTCTCTCCGAAAAACCAGAATGAAATGCATCGAAAGAGGAGAGTTTCGCGCTTGAAATGGGCCAAAAAAATCCAAAATACGCCTACTAGAAGATAAGATACAGCGGTTTAAATACAACGAAATTTTAAAAAATCAAAAATACCCTTCCACTCTTTTGAATATAGCGTCTGAACCGTTTCTCTCCGAAAAACCCGAATGAAATGATTCGAAAGAGGAGAGTTTCGCGCTTGAAATGGGCCAAAAAAATCCAAAATACGCCTACTAGAAGATAAGATACAGCGGTTTAAATACAACGAAATTTTAAAAAATCAAAAATACCCTTCCACTCTTTTGAATATAGCGTCTGAACCGTTTCTCTCCGAAAAACTCG
>NW_028256583.1:0-45256 GCF_048593485.1 Apis florea
AAGAACCCGAATGAAACGATTCGAAAGAGAAGAGTTTCGCGCTTGAAATAAGCCAAAAAAATCCTAAATACGCCTACTAGAAGATAAGATACAGCGGTTTAAAGTCTTCGAAATTTTAAAAAATCAAAAATACCCTTCCACTATTTTGAATATAGCGTCTGAACCGTTTCTCTCCGAAAAACCCGAATGAAACCAGTCGAAAGAGGAGAGTTTCGCGCTTGTAATGAGCCAAAAAAATCCTAAATACGCCTACTAGAAGATAAGATACAGCGGTTTAAAAACTACGAAATTTTAAAAAATCAAAAATACCCTTCCACTCTTTTGAATATAGCGTCTGAACCGTTTCTCTCCGAAAAACCCGAATGAAACCAGTCGAAAGAGGAGAGTTTCGCGCTTGTAAGGAGCCAAAAAAATCCTAAATACGCCTACTAGAAAATAAGATACAGCGGTTTAAAAACTACGAAATTTTAAAAAATCAAAAATACCCTTCCACTATTTTGAATATAGCGTCTGAACCGTTTCTCTCCGAAAAACCCGAATGAAATGATTCGAAAGAGGAGAGTTTCGCGCTTGAAATGAGCCAAAAAAATCCTAAATACGCCTACTAGAAGATAAGATACAGCGGTTTAAAAACTTCGAAATTTTAAAAAATCAAAAATACCCTTCCACTTTTTTGAACATAGCGTCTGAACCGTTTCTCTCCGAAAAACCCGAATGAAATCAGTCGAAAGAGGAGAGTTTCACGCTTGTAAGGAGCCAAAAAATCCTAAATACGCCTACTAGAAGATAAGATACAGCGGTTTAAATACTACGAAATTTTAAAAAATCAAAAATACCCTTCCACTATTTTGAATATAGCGTCTGAACCGTTTCTCTCCGAGAAACCCGAATGAAATCAGTCGAAAGAGGAGAGTTTCGCGCTTGTAAGGAGCCAAAAAAATCCTAAATACGCCTACTAGAAGATAAGATACAGCGGTTTAAAACTACGAAATTTTAAAAAATCAAAAATACCCTTCCACTATTTTGAATATAGCGTCTGAACCGTTTATCTCCGAGAAACCCGAATGAAATGAGTCGAAAGAGGAGAGTTTCGCGCTTGACATGAGCCAAAAAAATCCTAAATACGCCTACTAGAAGATAAGATACAGCGGTTTAAAAACTTCGAAATTTTAAAAAATCAAAAATACCCTTCCACTATTTTGAACATAGCGTCTGAACCGTTTCTCTCCGAAAAACCCGAATGAAATCAGTCGAAAGAGGAGAGTTTCACGCTTGTAAGGAGCCAAAAAAATCCTAAATACGCCTACTAGAAGATAAGATACAGCGGTTTAAAAACTACGAAATTTTAAAAAATCAAAAATACCCTTCCACTATTTTGAATATAGCGTCTGAACCGTTTCTCTCCGAAAAACCCGAATGAAATGATTCGAAAGAGAAGAGTTTCGCGCTTGAAATGAGCCAAAAAAATCCTAAATTCGCCTACTAGAAGATAAGATACAGCGGTTTAAAAACTTCGAAATTTTAAAAAATCAAAAATACCCTTCCACTATTTTGAATATAGCGTCTGAACCGTTTCTCTCCGAAAAACCCGAATGAAATCAGTCGAAAGAGGAGAGTTTCGCGCTTGAAATGAGCCAAAAAAATCCTAAATACGCCTACTAGAAGATAAGATACAGCGGTTTAAAGACTTCGAAATTTTAAAAAATCAAAAATACCCTTCCACTCTTTTGAATATAGCGTCTGAACCGTTTCTCTCCGAAAAACCCGAATGAAATCAGTCGAAACAGGAGAGTTTCACGCTTGTAAGGAGCCAAAAAATCCTAAATACGCCTACTAGATGATAAGATACAGCGGTTTAAAGACTTCGAAATTTTAAAAAATCAAAAATACCTTTCCACTATTTTGAATATAGCGTCTGAACCGTTTATCTCCGTGAAACCCGAATGAAATCAGTCGAAAGAGGAGAGTTTCGCGCTTGTAATGAGCCCAAAAAATCATAAATACGCCTACTAGAAGATAAGATACAGCGGTTTAAAACTACGAAATTTTAAAAAATCAAAAATACCCTTCCACTATTTTGAATATAGCGCCTGAACCGTTTATCTCCGAGAAACCCGAATGAAATCAGTCGAATGAGGAGAGTTACGCGCTTGTAAGGAGCCAAAAAAATCCTAAATCCCCCTATTAGAAGATTAGGTACAACGGTTTAAAAATTCCGAAATTTTAAAAAATCAAAAATACCCTGCCATTATTTTGAATATAGCGTCTGAACCGATTCTCTCCGAAAAACTCGAATGAAACGAGTCGAAGGAGGAGAGTTTCGCCCTTGAAATGAGCCAAAAAAATCCTAAATACGCCTACTAGAAGATAAGATACAGCGGTTTAAAAACTACGAAATTTTAAAAAATCAAAAATACCCTTCCACTCTTTTGAATATAGAGTCTGAACCGTTTCTCTCCGAAAAACTCGAATGAAACCAGTCGAAAGAGGAGAGTTTCGCGCTTGAAATGAGCAAAAAAAATCCTAAATACGCCTACTAGAAAATAAGATACAGCGGTTTAAAAACTACGAAATTTTAAAAAATCAAAAATAACTTTTCACTATTTTGAATATAGCGTCTGAACGGTTTCTCTCCGAAAAAGCCGAATGAAACGATTCGAAAGAGGAGAGTTTCGCGCTTGAAATAAGCCAAAAAAATCCTAAATTAGCCTACTAGAAGATAAGATACAGCGGTTTAAAGTGTTCGAAATTTAAGAAAATCAAAAATACCCTTCCACTTTTTTGAATATAGCGTCTGAACCGTTTCTCTCCGAAAACCCCGAATGAAATCAGTCGAAAGAGGAGAGTTTCGCGCTTGTAAGGAGCCAGAAAAATCCTAAATACGGCTACTAGAAGATAAGATACAGCGGTTTAAAGACTTCGAAATTTTAAAAAATCAAAAATACCCTTCCACTCTTTTGAATATAGCGTCTGAACCGTTTCTCTCCGGAAAACCCGAATGATATCAATCGAAACAGGAGAGTTTCACGCTTGTAAGGAGCCAAATAGACCTAAATACGCCTACTAGATGATAAGATACAGCGGTTTAAAGACTTCGAAATTTTAAAAAATCAAAAATACCTTTCCACTATTTTGAATATAGCGTCTGAACCGTTTTTCTCCGTGAAACCCGAATGAAAGCAGTCGAAAGTGGAGAGTTTCGCGCTTGTAAGGAGCCAAAAAAATCCTAAATACGCCTACTAGAAGATAAGATACAGCGGTTTAAAACTAGGAAATTTTAAAAAATCAAAAATACCCTTCCACTATTTTGAATATAGCGCCTGAACCGTTTATCTCCGAGAAACCCGAATGAAATGATTCGAAAGAGGAGAGTTTCGCGCTTGTCAGGAGCCAAAAAAATCCTAAATACGCCTACTAGAAGATAAGATACAGCGGTTTAAAAACTTCGAAATTTTAAAAAATCAAAAATACCCTTCCACTATTTTGAACTTAGCCTCTGAACCGTTTCTCTCCGAAAAACCCGAATGAAATCAGTCGAAAGAGGAGAGTTTCACGCTTGTAAGGAGCCAAAAAAATCTTAAATACGCCTACTAGAAGATAAGATACAGCGGTTTTAATACTACGAAATTTTAAAAAATCAAAAATACCCTTCCACTCTTTTGAATATAGCGTCTGAACCGTTTCTCTCCGAAAAACTCGAATGAAAGGAGTCGAAGGAGGAGAGTTTCGCGCTTGAAATGAGCGAAAAAAATCCTAAATACGCCTACTAGAAGATAAGATACAGCTGTTTAAAGACTTCGAAATTTTAAAAATCAAAAATACCCTTCCACTATTTTGAATATAGCGTCTGAAACGTTTCTCTCCGAAAAACCCGAATGAAATCAGTCGAAAGAGGAGAGTTTCGCGCTTGTAAGGAGCCAAAAAAATCCTAAATACGCCTACTAGAAGATAAGATACAGCGGTTTAAATACTCCGAAATTTTAAAAAATCAAAAATACCCTTCCACTATTTTGAATATAGCGTCTGAACCGTTTCTCTCCGAAAAACTCGAATGAAACGAGTTGAAAGAGGAGAGTTTCGCGCTTGAAATGAGCCAAAAAAATCCTAAATACGCCTACTATAAGATAAGATACAGCGGTTTAAAAACTACAAAATTTTTAAAAATCAAAGATACCCTTCCACTATTTTGAATATTGGGTCTGAACCGTTTCTCTGCGAAAAACAAGAATGAAATCAGTCGAAAGAGGAGAGTTTCGCGCTTGTAAGGAACCAAAAAAATCCTAAAGACGCCTAGTAGAAGATAAGATACAGCGGTTTAAAAAGTTGGAAATTTTAAAAAGCAAAAATACCCTTCCACTATTTTGAATATAGTGTCTGAACCGTTTATCTCCGAAGAACCCGAATTAAATCAGTCGAAAGAGAAGAGTTTCGCGCTTGAAATGAGCCAAAAAAATCCTAAATACCCCTACTAGAAGATAAGATACAGCGGTTTCAAATCTCCGAAAATTTAAAAAATCAAAAATACCCTTCCACTATTTTGAATATAGCGTCTGAACCGTTTCTCTCCGAAAAACTCGAATGAAACGAGTCGAAGGAGGAGAGTTTCGCGCTTGAAATGAGCCAAAAAAATCCTAAATACGCCTACTAGATGATAAGATACAACGGTTTAAAAACTACGAAATTTTAAAAAATCAAAAATAACTTTTCACTATTTTGAATATAGCGTCTGAACGGTTTCTCTCCGAAAAAGCCGAATGAAACGATTCGAAAGAGGAGAGTTTCGCGCTTGAAATAAGCCAAAAAAATCCTAAATTAGCCTACTAGAAGATAAGATACAGCGGTTTAAAGTGTTCGAAATTTTAGGAAATCAAAAATACCCTTCCACTTTTTTGAATATAGCGTCTGAACCGTTTCTCTCCGAAAAACCCGAATGAAATCAGTCGAAAGAGGAGAGTTTCGCGCTTGTAAGGAGCCAAAAAAATCCTAAATACGCCTACTAGAAGATAAGATACAGCGGTTTAAAGACTTCGAAATTTTAAAAAATCAAAAATACCCTTCCACTCTTTTGAATATAGCGTCTGAACCGTTTCTCTCCGAAAAACCCGAATGAAATCAGTCGAAACAGGAGAGTTTCACGCTTGTAAGGAGCCAAAAAATCCTAAATACGCCTACTAGATGATAAGATACAGCGGTTTAAAGACTTCGAAATTTTAAAAAATCAAAAATACCCTTCCACTATTTTGAATATAGCGCCTGAACCGTTTATCTCCGAGAAACCCGAATGAAATCAGTCGAATGAGGAGAGTTACGCGCTTGTAAGGAGCCAAAAAAATCCTAAATCCCCCTATTAGAAGATTAGGTACAACGGTTTAAAAATTCCGAAATTTTAAAAAATCAAAAATACCCTGCCATTATTTTGAATATAGCGTCTGAACCGATTCTCTCCGAAAAACTCGAATGAAACGAGTCGAAGGAGGAGAGTTTCGCCCTTGAAATGAGCCAAAAAAATCCTAAATACGCCTACTAGAAGATAAGATACAGCGGTTTAAAAACTACGAAATTTTAAAAAATCAAAAATACCCTTCCACTCTTTTGAATATAGAGTCTGAACCGTTTCTCTCCGAAAAACTCGAATGAAACCTGTCGAAAGAGGAGAGTTTCGCGCTTGAAATGAGCAAAAAAAATCCTAAATACGCCTACTAGAAAATAAGATACAGCGGTTTAAAAACTACGAAATTTTAAAAAATCAAAAATAACATTTCACTATTTTGAATATAGCGTCTGAACGGTTTCTCTCCGAAAAAGCCGAATGAAACGATTCGAAAGAGGAGAGTTTCGCGCTTGAAATAAGCCAAAAAAATCCTAAATTAGCCTACTAGAAGATAAGATACAGCGGTTTAAAGTGTTCGAAATTTAAGAAAATCAAAAATACCCTTCCACTTTTTTGAATATAGCGTCTGAACCGTTTCTCTCCGAAAACCCCGAATAAAATCAGTCGAAAGAGGAGAGTTTCACGCTTGTAAGGAGCCAAATAATCCTAAATACGCCTACTAGATGATAAGATACAGCGGTTTAAAGACTTCGAAATTTTAAAAAATCAAAAATACCTTTCCACTATTTTGAATATAGCGTCTGAACCGTTTATCTCCGTGAAACCCGAATGAAAGCAGTCGAAAGTGGAGAGTTTCGCGCTTGTAAGGAGCCAAAAAAATCCTAAATACGCCTACTAGAAGATAAGATACAGCGGTTTAAAACTACGAAATTTTAAAAAATCAAAAATACCCTTCCACTATTTTGAATATAGCGCCTGAACCGTTTATCTCCGAGAAACCCGAATGAAATGATTCGAAAGAGGAGAGTTTCGCGCTTGTCAGGAGCCAAAAAAATCCTAAATACGCCTACTAGAAGATAAGATACAGCGGTTTAAAAACTTCGAAATTTTAAAAAATCAAAAATACCCTTCCACTATTTTGAACATAGCCTCTGAACCGTTTCTCTCCGAAAAACCCGAATGAAATCAGTCGAAAGAGGAGAGTTTCACGCTTGTAAGGAGCCAAAAAAATCTTAAATACGCCTACTAGAAGATAAGATACAGCGGTTTTAATACTACGAAATATTAAAAAATCAAAAATACCCTTCCACTATTTTGAATATAGCGTCTGAACCGTTTCTCTCCGAAAAACCCGAATGAAATCAGTCGAAAGAGGAGAGTTTCGCGCTTGAAATGAGCCAAAAAAATCCTAAATTCGCCTACTAGAACATAAGATACAGCGGTTTAAAAACTACGAAATTTTAAAAAATCAAAAATACCCTTCCACTATTTTGAATATAGCGTCTGAACCGTTTCTCTCCGAGAAACCCGAATGAAATCAGTCGAAAGAGGAGAGTTTCGCGCTTGAAATGAGCCAAAAAAATCCTAAATACGCCTACTAGAAGATAAGATACAGCGGTTTAAATACTTCGAAATTTTAAAAAATCAAAAATACCCTTCCACTATTTTGAATATGAGCGTCTGAACCGTTTCTCTCCGAAAAACCCGAATGAAATCAGTCGAAAGAGGAGAGTTTCGCGCTTGAAATGAGCCAAAAAAATCCTAAATACGCCTACTAGAAGATAAGATACAGCGGTTTAAAAACTACGAAATTTTAAAAAATCAAAAATACCCTTCCACTATTTTGAATATAGCGTCTGAACCGTTTCTCTCCGAAAAACCCGAATGAAACGAGTCGAAAGAGGAGAGTTTCGCGCTTGAAATGAGCCAAAAAAATCCTAAATTACGCCTACTAGAAGATAAGATACAGCGGTTTAAAGACTTCGAAATTTTAAAAAATCAAAAATACCCTTCCACTTTTTTGAATATAGCGTCTGAACCGTTTCTCTCCGAAAAACCCGAATGAAATCAGTCGAAAGAGGAGAGTTTCGCGCTTGTAAGGAGCCAAAAAAATCCTAAATACGCCTACTAGAAGATAAGATACAGCGGTTTAAAGACTTCGAAATTTTAAAAAATCAAAAATACCCTTCCACTATTTTGAATATAGCGTCTGAACCGTTTCTCTCCGAAAAACCCGAATGAAATCAGTCGAAAGAGGAGAGTTTCGCGCTTGTAAGGAGCCAAAAAATCCTAAATACGCCTACTAGAAGATAAGATACAGCGGTTTAAAACTACGAAATTTTAAAAAATCAAAAATACCCTTCCACTATTTTGAATATAGCGTCTGAACCGTTTATCTCCGAGAAACCCGAATGAAATCAGTCGAAAGAGGAGAGTTTCGCGCTTGTAAGGAGCCAAAAAAATCCTAAATACGCCTACTAGAAGATAAGATACAGCGGTTTAAAAACTCCGAAATTTTAAAAAATCAAAAATACCCTTCCACTATTTTGAATATAGCGTCTGAACCGTTTCTCTCCGAAAAACCCGAATGAAACGAGTCGAAAGAGGAGAGTTTCGCGCTTGAAATGAGCCAAAAAAATCCTAAATACGCCTACTAGAAGATAAGATACAGCGGTTTAAAAACTACGAAATTTTAAAAAATCAAAAATACCCTTCCACTCTTTTGAATATAGCGTCTGAACCGTTTCTCTCCGAAAAACCCGAATGAAACCAGTCGAAAGAGGAGAGTTTCGCGCTTGAAATGAGCCAAAAAAATCCTAAATACGCCTACTAGAAGATAAGATACAGCGGTTTAAAGACTTCGAAATTTTAAAAAATCAAAAATACCCTTCCACTCTTTTGAATATAGCGTCTGAACCGTTTCTCTCCGAAAAACCCGAATGAAATCAGTCGAAACAGGAGAGTTTCACGCTTGTAAGGAGCCAAAAAATCCTAAATACGCCTACTAGAAGATAAGATACAGCGGTTTAAAGACTTCGAAATTTTAAAAAATCAAAAATACCTTTCCACTATTTTGAATATAGCGTCTGAACCGTTTATCTCCGAGAAACCCGAATGAAAGCAGTCGAAAGTGGAGAGTTTCGCGCTTGTAAGGAGCCAAAAAAATCCTAAATACGCCTACTAGAAGATAAGATACAGCGGTTTAAAACTACGAAATTTTAAAAAATCAAAAATACCCTTCCACTATTTTGAATATAGCGCCTGAACCGTTTATCTCCGAAAAACCCGAATTAAATCAGTCGAAACAGGAGAGTTTCTCGCTTGAAATGAGCCAAAAAAATCCTAAATACCCCTACTAGAAGATAAGATACAGCGGTTTCAAATCTCCGAAAATTTAAAAAATCAAAAATACCCTTCCACTATTTTGAATATAGCGTCTGAACCGTTTCTCTCCGAAAAACTCGAATGAAACGAGTCGAAGGAGGAGAGTTTCACGCTTGTAAGGAGCCAAAAAATCCTAAATACGCCTACTAGATGATAAGATACAGCGGTTTAAAGACTTCGAAATTTTAAAAAATCAAATATACCTTTCCACTATTTTGAATATAGCGTCTGAACCGTTTCTCTCCGTGAAACCCGAATGAAATCAGTCGAAAGAGGAGAGTTTCGCGCTTGTAAGGAGCCCAAAAAATCCTAAATACGCCTACTAGAAGATAAGATACAGCGGTTTAAAACTACGAAATTTTAAAAAATCAAAAATACCCTTCCACTATTTTGAATATAGCGCCTGAACCGTTTATCTCCGAGAAACCCGAAAGAAATCAGTCGAAAGAGGAGAGTTACGCGCTTGTAAGGAGCCAAAAAAATCCTAAATCCCCCTACTAGAAGATAAGGTACAACGGTTTAAAAATTCCGAAATTTTAAAAAATCAAAAATACCCTGCCATTATTTTGAATATAGCGTCTGAACCGTTTCTCTCCGAAAAACCCGAATGAAATCAGTGGAAACAGGAGAGTTTCACGCTTGTAAGGAGCCAAAAAATCCTAAATACGCCTACTAGATGATAAGATACAGCGGTTTAAAGACTTCGAAATTTTAAAAAATCAAAAATACCCTTCCACTATTTTGAATATAGCGTCTGAACCGTTTATCTCCGTGAAACCCGAATGAAATCAGTCGAAACAGGAGAGTTTCTCGCTTGTAAGGAGCCAAAAAATCCTAAATACGCCTACTAGAAGATAAGATACAGCGGTTTAAATACCTCGAAATTTTAAAAAATCAAAAATACCCTGTCACTATTTTGAATATAGCGTCTGAACCGTTTATCTCCGAAAAAGCCGAATGAAACGATTCGAAAGAGGAGAGTTTCGCGCTTGAAATAAGCCAAAAAAATCCTAAATTAGCCTACTAGAAGATAAGATACAGCGGTTGAAAGACTTCGAAATTTTAAAAAATCAAAAATACCCTTCCACTATTTTGAATATTGTTTCTGAACCGTTTCTCTGCGAAAAAACCCGAATGAAATCAGTCGAATGAGGAGAGTTTCGCGCTTGTAAGGAGCCAAAAAAATCCTAATGACGCCTAGTAGAAGATAAGATACAGCGGTTTAAAAACTACGAAATTTTCAAAAAGCAAAAATACCCTTTCACTATTTTGAATATAGCGTCTGAACCGTTTATCTCCGAGAAACCCGAATCAAATCAGTCGAAAGGGGAGAGTTTCGCGCTTGTAAGGAGCCAAAAAAATCCTAAATACGCCTACTAGAAGATAAGATACAGCGGTTTAAAAACTACCAAATTTTAAAAAATCAAAGATACCCTTCCACTCTTTTGAATATAGCGTCTGAACCGTTTCTCTCCGAAAAACTCGAATGAAACGAGTCGAAAGAGGAGAGTTTCGCGCTTGAAATGAGCCAAAAAAATCCTAAATACGCCTACTAGAAGATAAGATACAGCAGTTTAAAAACTACGAAATTTTAAAAAATCAAAAATACCCTTCCACTATTTTGAATATAGCGTCTGAACCGTTTCTCTCCGAAAAACTCGAATGAAACGAGTCGAAAGAGGAGAGTTTCGCGCTTGAAATGAGCAAAAAAATCCTAAATACGCCTCCTAGAAGATAAGATACAGCGGTTTAAAAACTACGAAATTTTAAAAAATCAAAAATACCCTTCCACTATTTTGAATATAGCGTCTGACCCGTTTCTCTCCGAAAAACTCGAATGAAACGAGTCTAAAGAGGAGAGTTTCGCGCTTGAAATGAGCCAAAAAAATCCTAAATACGCCGACTAGAAGATAAGATACAGCGGTTTAAAGACTACGAAATTTTAAAAAATCAAAAATACCCTTCCACTATTTTGAATATAGCGTCTGAACCGTTTCTCTCCGAAAAACCCGAATGAAGTCAGTCGAAAGAGGAGAGTTTCGCGCTTGAAATGAGCCAAAAAAATCCTAAATAAGCCTACTAGAAGATAAGATACAGCGGTTTAAATACTTCGAAGTTTTAAAAAATCAAAAATACGCTTCCACTATTTTGAATATAGCGTCTGAACCGTTTCTCTCCGAAAAACTCGAACGAAACGAGTCGAAAGAGGAGAGTTTCGCGCTTGAAATAAGCCAAAAAAATCCTAAATACGCCTACCAGAAGATAAGATACAGCGGTTTAAAACTACGAAATTTTAAAAAATCAAAAATACCCTTCCACTATTTTGAATATAGCGCCTGAACCGTTTATCTCCGAGAAACCCGAATGAAATGATTCGAAAGAGGAGAGTTTCGCGCTTGTCAGGAGCCAAAAAAATCCTAAATACGCCTACTAGAAGATAAGATACAGCGGTTTAAAAACTTCGAAATTTTAAAAAATCAAAAATACCCTTCCACTATTTTGAACATAGCCTCTGAACCGTTTCTCTCCGAAAAACCCGAATGATATCAGTCGAAAGAGGAGAGTTTCACGCTTGTAAGGAGCCAAAAAAATCCTAAATACGCCTACTAGAAGATAAGATACAGCGGTTTTAATACTACGAAATTTTAAAAAATCAAAAATACCCTTCCACTATTTTGAATATAGCGTCTGAACCGTTTCTCTCCGAAAAACACGAATGAAATCAGTCGAAAGAGGAGAGTTTCGCGCTTGAAATGAGCCAAAAAAATCCTAAATACGCCTACTAGAACATAAGATACAGCGGTTTAAAAACTACGAAATTTTAAAAAATCAAAAATACCCTTCCACTATTTTGAATATAGCGTCTGAACCGTTTCTCTCCGAGAAACCCGAATGAAATCAGTCGAAAGAGGAGAGTTTGGCGCTTGAAATGAGCCAAAAAAATCCTAAATACGCCTACTAGAAGATAAGATACAGCGGTTTAAATACTACGAAATTTTGAAAAATCAAAAATACCCTTCCACTCTTTTGAATATAGAGTCTGAACCGTTTCTCTCCGAAAAACCCGAATGAAACCAGTCGAAAGAGGAGAGTTTCGCGCTTGAAATGAGCAAAAAAAATCCTAAATACGACAACTAGAAAATAAGATACAGCGGTTTAAAAACTACGAAATTTTAAAAAATCAAAAATAACCTTTCACTCTTTTGAATATAGCGTCTGAACGGTTTCTCTCCGAAAAAGCCGAATGAAACGAGTCGAAAGAGGAGAGTTTCGCGCTTGAAATAAGCCAAAAAAATCCTAAATTAGCCTACTAGAAGATAAGATACAGCGGTTTAAAGTGTTCGAAATTTTAGAAAATCAAAAATACCCTTCCACTTTTTTGAATATAGCGTCTGAACCGTTTCTCTCCGAAAAACCCGAATGAAATCAATCGAAAGAGGACAGCTTCGCGCTTGAAATGAGCCAATAAAATCCTAACTATGCCTACTAGAAGATGAGATACAGCGGTTTAAAAAATACGAAATTTTAAAAAATCAAAAATACCCTTCCACTATTATGAATATTGGGTCTGAACCGTTTCTCTGCGAAAAACCCGAATGAAATCAGTCGAAAGAGAAGAGTTTCGCGCTTGTAAGGAGCCAAAAAATTCCTAAAGACGCCTAGTAGAAGATAAGATACAGCGGTTTAAAAACTTGGAAATTTTAAAAAGCAAAAATACCCTTCCACTATTTTGAATATAGCGTCTGAACCGTTTATCTCCGAGAAACCCGAATGAAATCAGTCGAAAGAGGAGAGTTTCGCGCTCGTAAGGAGCCAAAAAAATCCTAAATACTCCTACTAGAAGATAAGATACAGCGGTTTAAAAACTACGAAATTTTAAAAGATCAAAAATACCCTTCCACTATTTTGAATATAGCGTCTGAACCGTTTCTCTCCGAAAAACTCGAATGAAACGAGTCGAAAGAGGAGAGTTTCGCGCTTGAAATGAGCCGAAAAAATCCTAAATACGCCTACTAGAAGATAAGATACAGCGGTTTAAAGCTACGAAATTTTAAAAAATCAAAAATTCCTTCCACTATCTTGAATATAGCGTCTGACCCGTTTCTCTCCGAAAAACACGAATGAAATCAGTCGAAAGAAGAGAGTTTCGCGTTCGTAAGGAGCCAAAAAAATCCTAAATACTCCTACTAGAAGATAAGATACTGCGGTTTAAAACTACGAAATTTTAAAAAATCAAAAATACCCTTCCACTATTTTGAATATAGCGTCTGAACCGTTTCTCTCTGAAAAACCCGAATGAAATGAGTCCAAAGAGGAGCGTTTCGCGCTTGAAATGAGATAAAAAAATCCTGAACACGCCTACTTGAATATAAGATACAGCGGTTTAAAAATTCCGAAATTTTAAAAAATCAAAAATACCCTTCCACTTTTTTGAATATAGCGTCTGATCCGTTTCTCTCCGAAAAACCAGAATAAAATCAGCCGAAAGAGGAGAGTTTCGCGCTTGAAATGAGCCAAAAAAATCCTAAATACGCCTACTTGAAGATAAGATACAGCGGTTTAAAAATTACGAAATTTTAAAAAATCAAAAATACCCTTCCACTTTTTTGAATATAGCGTCTGAACCGTTTCTCTCCGAAAAAAACGAATGAAATCAGTCGAATGAGAAGAGTTTCGCGCTTGTAAGGATCCAAAAAAATCCTAAATACGCCTACAGAAGATAAGATACATCTGTTTAAATACTCTGATATTGTAGAAAATCAAAAATACCCTTCCACTATTTGAATATAGCGTCTGAACCGTTTCTCTCCGAAAAACCCGAATGAAATGATTCGAAAGAGGAGAGTATCGCGCTTGTAGGGAGCCAAAAAAATCCTAACTATGCCTATTAGAAGATGAGATACAGCGGTTTAAAAAATACGAAATTTTCAAAAATCAAAAATACCCTTCCACTATTTTGAATATTGGGTCTGAACCGTTTCTCTGCGAAAAACCCGAATGAAATCAGTCGAAAGAGGAGAGTTTCGCGCTTGTAAGGAGCCAAAAAAATCCTAAAGACGCCTAGTAGAAGATAAGATACAACGGTTTAAAAACTTGGAAATTTTAAAAAGCAAAAATACCCTTCCACTATTTTGAACATAGCGTCTGAACCGTTTATCTCCGAGAAACCCGAATGAAATCAGTCGAAAGAAGAGAGTTTCGCGTTCGTAAGGAGCCAAAAAAATCCTAAATACTCCTACTAGAAGATAAGATACAGCGGTTTAAAAACTACGAAATTTTAAAAGATCAAAAATACCCTTCCACTATTTTGAATATTGCGTCTGAACCGTTTCTCTCCGAAAAAATTCGAATGAAACGAGTCGAAAGAGAAGAGTTTCGCGCTTGAAATGAGCCAAAAAAATCCTAAATACGCCTACAAGAAGATAAGATACAGCGGTTTAAATATTCCGAAATTTTAAAAAATCAAAAATACCCTTCCACTCTTTTGAATATAGCGTCTGAACCGTTTCTCTCCAAGAAACCCGAATGAAACGAGTCGAAAGAGGAGAGTTTCGCGCTTGAAATGAGCCAAAAAAATCCTAAATATGCCTACTTGAAGATAAGATACAGCGGGTTAAATACTACAAAATTTTAAAAAATCAAAAATTCCCTTCCACTATTTTGAATATAGCGTCTGAACCGTTTCTCTCCGAAAAACCCGAATGAAATGAGTCCAAAGAGGAGCGTTTCGCGCTTGAAATGAGATAAAAAATCCTGAACACGCCTACTTGAAGATAAGATACAGCGGTTTAAAAATTCCGAAATTTTAAAAAATCAAAAATACCCTTCCACTTTTTTGAATATAGCGTCTGAACCGTTTCTCTCCGAAAAAAACGAATGAAATCAGTCGAATGAGAAGAGTTTCGCGCTTGTAAGGATCCAAAAAAATCCTAAATACGCCTACAGAAGATAAGATACATCTGTTTAAATACTCTGATATTGTAGAAAATCAAAAATACCCTTCCACTATTTGAATATAGCGTCTGAACCGTTTCTCTCCGAAAAACCCGAATGAAATGATTCGAAAGAGGAGAGTATCGCGCTTGTAGGGAGCCAAAAAAATCCTAACTATGCCTATTAGAAGATGAGATACAGCGGTTTAAAAATACGAAATTTTCAAAAATCAAAAATACCCTTCCACTATTTTGAATATTGGGTCTGAACCGTTTCTCTGCGAAAAACCCGAATGAAATCAGTCGAAAGAGGAGAGTTTCGCGCTTGTAAGGAGCCAAAAAAATCCTAAAGACGCCTAGTAGAAGATAAGATACAGCGGTTTAAAAACTTGGAAATTTTAAGAAGCAAAAATAACCTTCCACTATTTTGAATATAGCGTCTGAACCGTTTATCTCCGAGAAACCCGAATGAAATCAGTCGAAAGAGGAGAGTTTCGCGCTCGTAAGGAGCCAAAAAAATCCTAAATACTCCTACTAGAAGATAAGATACAGCGGTTTAAAAACTACGAAATTTTAAAAGATCAAAAATACCCTTCCACTATTTTGAATATAGCGTCTGAACCGTTTCTCTCCGAAAAACACGAATGAAATCAGTCGAAAGAAGAGAGTTTCGCGTTCGTAAGGAGCCAAAAAAATCCTAAATACTCCTACTAGAAGATAAGATACTGCGGTTTAAAACTACGAAATTTTAAAAAATCAAAAATACCCTTCCACTATTTTGAATATAGCGTCTGAACCGTTTCTCTCTGAAAAACCCGAATGAAATGAGTCCAAAGAGGAGCGTTTCGCGCTTGAAATGAGATAAAAAAATCCTGAACACGCCTACTTGAATATAAGATACAGCGGTTTAAAAATTCCGAAATTTTAAAAAATCAAAAATACCCTTCCACTTTTTTGAATATAGCGTCTGATCCGTTTCTCTCCGAAAAACCAGAATAAAATCAGCCGAAAGAGGAGAGTTTCGCGCTTGAAATGAGCCAAAAAAATCCTAAATACGCCTACTTGAAGATAAGATACAGCGGTTTAAAAATTACGAAATTTTAAAAAATCAAAAATACCCTTCCACTTTTTTGAATATAGCGTCTGAACCGTTTCTCTCCGAAAAAAACGAATGAAATCAGTCGAATGAGAAGAGTTTCGCGCTTGTAAGGATCCAAAAAAATCCTAAATACGCCTACAGAAGATAAGATACATCTGTTTAAATACTCTGATATTGTAGAAAATCAAAAATACCCTTCCACTATTTGAATATAGCGTCTGAACCGTTTCTCTCCGAAAAACCCGAATGAAATGAGTCGAAAGAGGAGAGTATCGCGCTTGTAGGGAGCCAAAAAAATCCTAACTATGCCTATTAGAAGATGAGATACAGCGGTTTAAAAAATACGAAATTTTCAAAAATCAAAAATACCCTTCCACTATTTTGAATATAGCGTCTGAACCGTTTCTCTGCGAAAAACCCGAATGAAATCAGTCGAAAGAGGAGAGTTTCGCGCTTGTAAGGAGCCAAAAAAATCCTAAAGACGCCTAGTAGAAGATAAGATACAACGGTTTAAAAACTTGGAAATTTTAAAAAGCAAAAATACCCTTCCACTATTTTGAACATAGCGTCTGAACCGTTTATCTCCGAGAAACCCGAATGAAATCAGTCGAAAGAAGAGAGTTTCGCGCTCGTAAGGAGCCAAAAAAATCCTAAATACTCCTACTAGAAGATAAGATACAGCGGTTTAAAAACTACGAAATTTTAAAAGATCAAAAATACCCTTCCACTATTTTGAATATTGCGTCTGAACCGTTTCTCTCCGAAAAACTCGAATGAAACGAGTCGAAAGAGAAGAGTTTCGCGCTTGAAATGAGCCAAAAAAATCCTAAATACGCCTACAAGAAGATAAGATACAGCGGTTTAAATATTCCGAAATTTTAAAAAATCAAAAATACCCTTCCACTCTTTTGAATATAGCGTCTGAACCGTTTCTCTCCAAGAAACCCGAATGAAACGAGTCGAAAGAGGAGAGTTTCGCGCTTGAAATGAGCCAAAAAAATCCTAAATACGCCTACTAGAAGATAAGATACAGCGGGTTAAATACTACAAAATTTTAAAAAATCAAAAATTCCCTTCCACTATTTTGAATATAGCGTCTGAACCGTTTCTCTCCGAAAAACCCGAATGAAATGAGTCCAAAGAGGAGCGTTTCGCGCTTGAAATGAGATAAAAAATCCTGAACACGCCTACTTGAAGATAAGATACAGCGGTTTAAAAATTCCGAAATTTTAAAAAATCAAAAATACCCTTCCACTTTTTTGAATATAGCGTCTGAACCGTTTCTCTCCGAAAAAAACGAATGAAATCAGTCGAATGAGAAGAGTTTCGCGCTTGTAAGGATCCAAAAAAATCCTAAATACGCCTACAGAAGATAAGATACATCTGTTTAAATACTCTGAAATTGTAGAAAATCAAAAATACCCTTCCACTATTTGAATATAGCGTCTGAACCGTTTCTCTCCGAAAAACCCGAATGAAATGATTCGAAAGAGGAGAGTATCGCGCTTGTAGGGAGCCAAAAAAATCCTAACTACGCCTACTAGAAGATGAGATACAGCGGTTTAAAAATACGAAATTTTCAAAAATCAAAAATACCCTTCCACTATTTTGAATATTGGGTCTGAACCGTTTCTCTGCGAAAAACCCGAATGAAATCAGTCGAAAGAGGAGAGTTTCGCGCTTGTAAGGAGCCAAAAAAATCCTAAATACGCCTAGTAGAAGATAAGATACAGCGGTTTAAAAACTTGGAAATTTTAAGAAGCAAAAATAACCTTCCACTATTTTGAATATAGCGTCTGAACCGTTTATCTCCGAGAAACCCGAATGAAATCAGTCGAAAGAGGAGAGTTTCGCGCTTGTAAGGAGCCAAAAAAATCCTAAATACGCCTACTAGAAGATAAGATACAGCGGTTTAAAAACTACGAAATTTTAAAAAGCAAAAATACCCTTCCACTATTTTGAATATAGCGTCTGAACCGTTTCTCTCCGAGAAACCCGAATGAAATCAGTCGAAAGAAGAGAGTTTCGCGCTCGTAAGGAGCCAAAAAAATCCTAAATACTCCTACTAGAAGATAAGATACAGCGGTTTAAAAACTACGAAATTTTAAAAGATCAAAAATACCCTTCCACTATTTTGAATATTGCGTCTGAACCGTTTCTCTCCGAAAAACCCGAATGAAACGAGTCGAAAGAGAAGAGTTTCGCGCTTGAAATAAGCCAAAAAAATCCTAAATACGCCTACCAGAAGATAAGATACAGCGGTTTAAAGCTACGAAATTTTAAAAAATCAAAAATACCCTTCCACTATCTTGAATATAGCGTCTGACCCGTTTCTCTCCGAAAAACCCGAATGAAACGAGTCGAAAGAGGAGAGTTTCGCGCTTGAAATAAGCCAAAAAAATCCTAAATACGCCTACTAGAAGATAAGATACAGCGGTTTAAAGCTACGAAATTTTAAAAAATCAAAAATACCCTTCCACTATTTTGAATATAGCGTCTGAACCGTTTCTCTCCGAAAAACACGAATGAAATCAGTCGAATGAGAAGAGTTTCGCGCTTGTAAGGATCCAAAAAAATCCTAAATACGCCAACAGAAGATAAGATACATCTGTTTAAATACTCTGATATTGTAGAAAATCAAAAATACCCTTCCACTATTTTGAATATAGCGTCTGAACCGTTTCTCTCCGAAAAACCCGAATGAAATCAGTCGTATGAGAAGAGTTTCGCGCTTGTAAGGAGCCAAAAAAATCCTAAATACGCCAACAGAAGATAAGATACAGCTGTTTAAATACTCCGAAATTGTAGAAAATCAAAAATACCCTTCCACTATTTGAATATAGCGTCTGAACCGTTTCTCTCCGAAAAACCCGAATGAAATGATTCGAAAGAGGAGAGTATCGCGCTTGTAAGGAGCCAAAAAAATCCTAACTACGCCTACTAGAAGATAAGATACAGCGGTTTAAAAACTACGAAATTTTAAAAAATCAAAAATACCCTTCCACTATTTTGAATATAGCGTCTGAACCGTTTCTCTCCGAAAAACCCGAATGAAATCAGTCGAAAGAGGAGAGTTTCGCGCTTGTAAGGAGCCAAAAAAATCCTAAATACGCCTACTAGAAGATAAGATACAGCGGTTTAAAAACTTCGAAATTTTAAAAATCAAAAATACCCTTCCACTATTTTGAATATAGCGTCTGAACCGTTTCTCTCCGAGAAACCCGAATGAAATAAATCGAAAGAGGAGAGTTTCGCGCTTGTAAGGAGCCTAAAAAATCCTAAATACGCCTACTAGAAGATAAGATACAGCGGTTTAAAAACTACGAAATTTTAAAAAATCAAAAATACCCTTCCACTATTTTGAATATAGCGTCTGAACCGTTTCTCTCCGAAAAACCCGAATGAAATCAGTCGAAAGAGGAGAGTTTCGCGCTTGAAAGGAGCCAAAAAAATCCTAAATACGCCTACTAGAAGATAAGATACAGCGGTTTAAAAACTACGAAATTTTAAAAATCAAAAATACCCTTCCACTATTTTGAATATAGCGTCTGAACCGTTTCTCTCCGAGAAACCCGAATGAAATCAGTCGAAAGAGGAGAGTTTCGCGCTTGTAAGGAGCCAAAAAAATCCTAAATACGCCTACTAGAAGATAAGATACAGCGGTTTAAATACTACGAAATTTTAAAAGATCAAAAATACCCTTCCACTATTTTGAATATAGCGTCTGAACCGTTTCTCTCCGAAAAACCCGAATGAAATGAGTCGAAAGAGGAGAGTTTCGCGCTTAAAATGAGCCAAAAAAATCCTAAATACGCCTACTAGAAGATAAGATACAGCGGTTTAAAAACAACGAAATTTTAAAAAATCAAAAATACCCTTCCACTATTTTGAATATAGCGTCTGAACCGTTTCTCTCCGAAAAACCCGAATGAAATCAGTCGAAAGAGGAGAGTTTCGCGCTTGAAATGAGACAAAAAAATCCTAAATACGCCTACTAGAAGATAAGATACAGCGGTTTAAAAACTCCGAAATTTTAAAAAATCAAAAATACCCTTCCACTTTTTTGAATATAGCGTCTGAACCGTTTCTCTCCGAAAAACCCGAATGAAACCAGTCGAAAGAGGAGAGTTTCGCGCTTGAAATGAGCCAAAAAAATCCTAAATACGCCTACTAGAAGATAAGATACAGCGGTTTAAAAACTACGAAATTTTAAAAAATCAAAAATACCCTTCCACTATTTTGAATATAGCGTCTGAACCGTTTCTCTCCGAAAAACCCGAATGAAATCAGTCGAAAGAGGAGAGTTTCGCGCTTGTAATAAGCCAAAAAAATCCTAAATACGCCTACAGAAGATAAGATACAGCGGTTTAAATACTCCGAAATTTTAAAAAATCAAAAATACCCTTCCACTATTTGAATATAGCGTCTGAACCGTTTCTCTCCGAAAAACCCGAATGAAATCAGTCGAAAGAGGAGAGTTTCGCGCTTGTAAGGAGCCAAAAAAATCCTAAATACGCCTACTAGAAGATAAGATACAGCGGTTTAAATACTACGAAATTTTAAAAAATCAAAAATACCCTTCCACTATTTTGAATATAGCGTCTGAACCGTTTATCTCCGAGAAACCCGAATGAAATCAGTCGAAAGAGGAGAGTTTCGCGCTTGTAAGGAGCCAAAAAAATCCTATATACCCCTATTAGAAGATAAGATACAGCGGTTTAAATCTACGAAATTTTAAAAAATCAAAAATACCCTTCCACTATTTTGAATATAGCATCTGAACCGTTTATCTCCGAGAAACCCGAATGAAATCAGTCGAAAAAGGAGAGTTTCGAGCTTGTAAGGAGCCAAAAAAATCCTAAATACGCCTACTAGAAGATAAGATACAGCGGTTTAAATACTTCGAAATTTTAAAAAATCAAAAATACCCTACCACTATTTTGAATATAGCGTCTGAACCGTTTCTCTCCGAAAAATTCGAATGAAATCAGTCGAAAGAGGAGAGTATCGCTCTTGAAATAAGCCAAAAAAATCCTAAATACGCCTACAAGAAGATAAGATACAGCGGTTTAAATATTTCGAAATTTTAAAAAATCAAAAATACCCTTCCACTATTTTGAAGATAGCGTCTAAACAGTTTCTCTCCGAAAAACCAGAATGAAATGCATCGAAAGAGGAGAGTTTCGCGCTTGAAATGGGCCAAAAAAATCCAAAATACGCCTACTAGAAGATAAGATACAGCGGTTTAAATACAACGAAATTTTAAAAAATCAAAAATACCCTTCCACTCTTTTGAA
Source organism: Apis florea (assembly GCF_048593485.1). Taxonomy (NCBI): domain Eukaryota; kingdom Metazoa; phylum Arthropoda; class Insecta; order Hymenoptera; family Apidae; genus Apis; species Apis florea. Next base: position 21,046 of record NW_028256583.1, read on the forward strand.
TATAGCGTCTGAACCGTTTCTCTCCGAAAAACCCGAATGAAATGATTCGAAAGAGGAGACTCTCGCGCTTGAAATGGGCCAAAAAAATCCAAAATACGCCTACTAGAAGATAAGATACAGCGGTTTAAATACAACGAAATTTTAAAAAATCAAAAATACCCTTCCACTCTTTTGAATATAGCGTCTGAACCGTTTCTCTCCGAAAAACCCGAATGAAATCAGCCGAAGGAGGAGAGTTTCGCGCTTGTAAGGAGCGAAAAAAATCCTAGATACGCCTACTAAAAGATAAAATACAGCGGTTTAAAGACTTCGAAATTTTAAAAAATCAAAAATACCCTTCCACTATTTTGAATATACCGTCTGAACCGTTTCTCTCCGAAAAACCCGAATGAAATCAGTCGAAAGAGGAGAGTTTCTCGCTTGAAATGAGCCAAAAAAATCCTAAATACGCCTACTAGAAGATAAGATACAACGGTTTAAAAACTACGAAATTTTAAAAAATCAAAAATACCCTTCCACTATTTTGAATATAGCGTCTGAACCGTTTCTCTCCAAAAAACCCGAATGAAATCAGTCGAAAGAGGAGAGTTTCTCGCTTGAAATGAGCCAAAAAAATCCTAAATACGCCTACTAGAAGATAAGATACAGCGGTTTAAAGACTACGAAATTTTAAAAAATCAAAAATACCCTTCCACTCTTTTGAATATAGCGTCTGAACCGTTTCTCTCCGAAAAACTCGAATGAAACCAGTCGAAAGAGGAGAGTTTCGCGCTTGAAATGAGCCAAAAAAATCCTAAATACGCCTACTAGAAGATAAGATACAGCGGTTTAAAACTACGAAATTTTAAAAAATCAAAAATACCCTTCCACTATTTTGAATATAGCGTCTGAACCGTTTATCTCCGAGAAACCCGAATGAAATCAGTCGAAAGAGGAGAGTTTCTCGCTTGAAATGAGCCAAAAAAATCCTAAATATGCCTACTAGAATATAAGATACAGCGGTCTAAATACTTCGAAATTTTAAAAAATCAAAAATAACCTTCCACTATTTTAATATAGCGTCTGAACCGTTTCTCTCCGAAAAACCCGAATGAAATCAGTCGAAAAAGGAGACTTTCGCGCTTGAAATGGGCCAAAAAAATCCAAAATACGCCTACTAGAAGATAAGATACAGCGGTTTAAATACAACGAAATTTTAAAAAATCAAAAATACCCTTCCACTATTTTGAATATAGCGTCTGAACCCTTTCTCTCCGAAAAACCCGAATGAAACGATTCGAAAGAGGAGAGTTTCGCGCTTGAAATGAGCCAAAAAAATCCTAAATACGCCTACTAGAAGATAAGATACAGCGGTTTAAAGACTTCGAAATTTTAAAAAATCAAAAATACCCTTCCACTATTTTGAATATACCGTCTGAACCGTTTCTCTCCGAAAAACCCGAATGAAATCAGTCGAAAGAGGAGAGTTTGGCGCTTGTAAGGAGCCAAAAAAATCCTAAATACCCCTATTAGAAGATATAATACAGCGGTTTAAAAATTCCGAAATTTTAAAGAATTAAAAATACCCTTCCACTATTTTGAATATAGCGTCTGAACCGTTTCTCTCCGAAAAACTCGAATGAAACGAGTCGAAGGAGGAGAGTTTCGCGCTTGAAATGAACCAAAAAAATCTTAAATACGCCTACTAGAAGATAAGATACAGCGGTTTAAATACTACGAAATTTTAAAAAATCAAAAATACCCTTCCACTATTTTAAATATAGCGTCTGAACCGTTTCTCTCCGAAAAACCCGAATGAAATGAGTCGAAAGAGGAGAGTTTCGCGCTTAAAATGAGCTAAAAAAATCCTAAATACGCCTACTAGAAGATAAGATACAGCGGTTTAAATACTTCGAAATTTTAAAAAATCAAAAATACCCTTCTACTATTTTGAATATAGCGTCTGAACCGTTTCTCTCCGGAAAACCCGAATGAAGTCAGTCAAAAGAGGAGAGTTTCGCGATTGTAAGGAGCCAAAAAAATCCTAAATACGCCTACTAGAAGATAAGATACAGCGGTTTAAAGACTTCGAAATTTTAAAAAATCAAAAATACCCTTCCACAACTTTGAATATAGCGTCTGAACCGTTCCTCTCCGAAAAACCCGAATGAAATGATTCGAAAGAGGATAGTTTCGCGCTTGAAATGGGCCAAAAAAATCCAAAATACGCCTACTAGAAGATAAGATACAGCGGTTTAAATACAACGAAATTTTAAAAAATCAAAAATACCCTTCCACTCTTTTGAATATAGCGTCTGAACCGTTTCTCTCCGAAAAACCCGAATGAAATGATTCGAAAGAGGAGACTTTCGCGCTTGAAATGGGCCAAAAAAATCCAAAATACGCCTACTAGAAGATAAGATACAGCGGTTTAAATACAACGAAATTTTAAAAAATCAAAAATACCCTTCCACTCTTTTGAATATAGCGTCTGAACCGTTTCTCTCCGAAAAACCCGAATGAAATCAGCCGAAGGAGGAGAGTTTCGCGCTTGTAAGGAGCGAAAAAAATCCTAGATACGCCTACTAAAAGATAAAATACAGCGGTTTAAAGACTTCGAAATTTTAAAAAATCAAAAATACCCTTCCACTATTTTGAATATACCGTCTGAACCGTTTCTCTCCGAAAAACCCGAATGAAATCAGTCGAAAGAGGAGAGTTTCGCGCTTGTAAGGAGCCAAAAAAATCCTAAATACCCCTATTAGAAGATTAGGTACAACGGTTTAAAAACTACGAAATTTTAAAAAATCAAAAATACCCTGCCACTATTTTGAATATAGCGTCTGAACATTTTCTCTCCGAAAAACCCGAATGAAATCAGTCGAAAGAGGAGAGTTTCTCGCTTGAAATGAGCCAAAAAAATCCTAAATACGCCTACTAGAAGATAAGATACAGCGGTTTAAAGACTACGAAATTTTAAAAAATCAAAAATACCCTTCCACTCTTTTGAATATAGCGTCTGAACCGTTTCTCTCCGAAAAACCCGAATGAAACCTGTCGAAAGAGGAGAGTTTCGCGCTTGAAATGAGCCAAAAAAATCCTAAATACGCCTACTAGAAGATAAAATACAGCGGTTTAAAACTACGAAATTTTAAAAAATCAAAAATACCCTTCCACTATTTTGAATATACCGTCTGAACCGTTTCTCTCCGAAAAACCCGAATGAAATCAGTCGAAAGAGGAGAGTTTCTCGCTTGAAATGAGCCAAAAAAATCCTAAATATGCCTACTAGAATATAAGATACAGCGGTCTAAATACTACGAAATTTTAAAAAATCAAAAATACCCTTCCACTATTTTAATATAGCGTCTGAACCGTTTCTCTCCGAAAAACCCGAATGAAATCAGTCGAAAAAGGAGAGTTTCGCGCTTGAAAGAAGCCAAAAAAATCCTAAATACGCCTACTAGAAGATAAGATACAGCGGTTTAAAGACTTCGAAATTTTAAAAAATCAAAAATACCCTTCCACTATTTTGAATATACCGTCTGAACCGTTTCTCTCCGAAAAACCCGAATGAAATCAGTCGAAAGAGGAGAGTTTGGCGCTTGTAAGGAGCCAAAAAAATCCTAAATACACCTATTAGAAGATATAATACAGCGGTTTAAAAATTCCGAAATTTTAAAGAATCAAAAATACCCTTCCACTATTTTGAATATAGCGTCTGAACTGTTTCTCTCCGAAAAACCCGAATGAAACGATTCGAAAGAGGAGAGTTTCGCGCTTGAAATGAACCAAAAAAATCCTAAATACGCCTACTAGAAGATAAGATACAGCGGTTTAAATACTACGAAATTTTAAAAAATCAAAAATACCCTTCCACTGTTTTGAATATTGCGTCTGAACCGTTTCTCTCCGAAAAACCCGAATGAAATCAGTCGAAAGAGGAGAGTTTCGCGCTTGAAATGAGCTAAAAAAATCCTAAATACGCCTACTAGAAGATAAGATACAGCGGTTTAAATACTTCGAAATTTTAAAAAATCAAAAATACCCTTCCACTATTTTGAATATAGCGTCTGAACCGTTTCTCTCCGAAAAACCCGAATGAAGTCAGTCAAAAGAGGAGAGTTTCGCGCTTGTAAGGAGCCAAAAAAATCCTAAATACGCCTACTAGAAGATAAGATACAGCGGTTTAAAGACTTCGAAATTTTAAAAAATCAAAAATACCCTTCCACTATTTTGAATATACCGTCTGAACCGTTTCTCTCCGAAAAACCCGAATGAAATCAGTCGAAAGAGGAGAGATTGGCGCTTGTAAGGAGCCAAAAAAATCCTAAATACCCCTACTAGAAGTTAAGGTACAGCGGTTTAAAAATTCCGAAATTTTAAAAAATCAAAAATACCCTTCCACTTTTTTGAATATAGCGTCTGAACCGTTTCCCTCCGAAAAACCCGAATGAAATCAGTCGAAAGAGGAGCGTTTCGCGCTTGTAAGGAGCCAAAAAAATCCTAAATACGCCTACTAGAAGATAAGATACAGCGGTTTAAAGACTTCGAAATTTTAAAAAATCAAAAATATCCTTCCACTATTTTGAATATACCGTCTGAACCGTTTCTCTCCGAAAAACCCGAATGAAATCAGTCGAAAGAGGAGAGTTTCGCGCTTGTAAGGAGCCAAAAAAATCATAAATACGCCTACTAGAAGATAAGATACAGCGGTTTAAATACTTCGAAATTTTAAAAAATCAAAAATACCCTTCCACTATTTTGAATATAGCGTCTGAACCGTTTCTCTCCGAAAAACTCGAATGAAACCTGTCGAAAGAGGAGAGTTTCTCGCTTGAAATGAGCCAAAAAAATCCTAAATACGCCTACTAGAAGATAAGATACAGCGGTTTAAAACTACCAAATTTTAAAAAATCAAAAATACCCTTCCACTATTTTGAATATAGCGTCTGAACCGTTTCTCTCCGAAAAACCCGAATGAAACCTGTCGAAAGAGGAGAGTTTCGCGCTTGAAATGAGCCAAAAAAATCCTAAATACGCCTACTAGAAGATAAGATACAGCGGTTTAAAACTACCAAATTTTAAAAAATCAAAAATACCCTTCCACTATTTTGAATATAGCGTCTGAACCGTTTATCTCCGAGAAACCCGAATGAAATCAGTCGAAAGAGGAGTGTTTCGCGCTTGTAAGGAGCCAAAAAAACCCTAAATACCCCTATTAGAAGATAAGGTACAGCGGTTTAAAAATTCCGAAATTTTAAAAAATCAAAAATACCCTTCCACTATTTTGAATATACCGTCTTAACCTTTTCTTTCCGAAAAATCCGAATGAAATCAGTCGAAAGAGGAGAGTTTCGCGCTTGTAAGGAGCCAAAAAAATCCTAAATACCCCTATTAGAAGATAAGATACAGCGGTTTTGAAGCTACGAAATTTTAAAAAATCAAAAATACCCTTCCCCTATTTTGAATATAGCGTCTGAACCGTTTATCTCCGAGAAACCCGAATGAAATCAGTCGAAAGAGGAGAGTTTCGCGCTTGTAAGGAGCCAAAAAAATCCTAAATACGCCTACTAGAAGATAAGATACAGCGGTTTAAATACTTCGAAATTTTAAAAAATCAAAAATACCCTTCCACTATTTTGAATATAGCGTCTGAACCGTTTCTCTCCGAAAAACCCGAATGAAATCAGTCGAAAGAGGAGAGTTTCGCGCTTGTAAGGAGCCAAAAAAATCCTAAATACGCCTACTAGAAGATAAGATACAGCGGTTTAAAAACTACGAAATTTTAAAAAATCAAAAATACCCTTCCACTATTTTGAATATAGCGTCTGAACCGTTTCTCTCCGAAAAACTCGAATGAAATCAGTCGAAAGAGGAGAGTTTCGCGCTTGAAATGAGCCAAAAAAATCCTAAATACGCCTACTAGAAGATAAGATACAGCGGTTTAAATACTACGAAATTTTAAAAAATCAAAAATACCCTTCCACTATTTTGAATATAGCGTCTGAACCGTTTCTCTCCGAAAAACCCGAATGAAACCAGTCGAAAGAGGAGAGTTTCGCGCTTGTAATGAGCCAAAAAAATCCTAAATACGCCTACTAGAAGATAAGATACAGCGGTTTAAAAATTCCGAAATTTTAAAAAATCAAAAATACCCTTCCACTATTTTGAATATAGCGTCTGAACCGTTTCTCTCCGAAAAACTCGAATGAAACCTGTCGAAAGAGGAGAGTTTCTCGCTTGAAATGAGCCAAAAGAATCCTAAATACGCCTACTAGAAGATAAGATACAGCGGTTTAAAAACTACGAACTTTTAAGAAATCAAAAATACCCTTCCACTATTTTGAATATAGCTTCTGAACCGTTTCTCTCCGAAAAGCCCGAAGGAAACGATTCGAAAGAGGAGAGTTTGGCGCTTGAAATGAGCAAAAAAAATCCTAAATACGCCTACTAGAAGATAAGAAACAGTGGTTTAAACACTACGAAATTTTAAAAAATCAAAAATACCCATACACTATTTTGAATATAGCGTCTGAACCGTTTATCTCCGAGAAACCCGAATCAAATCAGTCGAAAGAGGAGAGTTTCGCGCTTGTAAGGAGCCAAAAAAATCCTAAATTAGCCTACTAGAAGATAAGATACAGCGGTTTAAAGAGTTCGAAATTTTAAAAAATCAAAAATACCCTTCCACTTTTTTGAATATAGCGTCTGAACCGTTTCTCTCCGAAAAACCCGAATGAAACGAGTCGAAAGAGGAGAGTTTCGCGCTTGTAATGAGCAAAAAAAATCCTAAATACGCCTACTAGAAGATAAGATACAGCGGTTTAAAAACTACGAAATTTTAAAAAATCAAAAATACCCTTCCACTATTTTGAATATAGCGTCTGAACCGTTTATCTCCGAAAAACCCGAATGAAATCAGTCGAAAAAGGAGAGTTTCGCGCTTGTAAGGAGCCAATAGAATCCTAAATACGCCTACTAGAAGATAAGATACAGCGGTTTAAATACTACGAAATTTTAAAAAATCAAAAATACCCTTCCACTATTTTGAATATAGCGTCTGAACCGTTTATCTCCGAGAAACCCGAATGAAATCAGTCGAAAGAGGAGAGTTTCGCGCTTGTAAGGAGCCAAAAAAATCCTAAATACGCCTACTAGAAGATAAGATACAGCGGTTTAAAAACTACGAAATTTTAAAAAATCAAAAATACCCTTCCACTATTTTGAATATAGCGTCTGAACCGTTTCTCTCCGAGAAACCCGAATGAAATCAATCGAAAGAGGAGAGTTTCGCGCTTGTAAGGAGCCAAAAAAATCCTAAATACGCCTACTAGAAGATAAGATACAGCGGTTTAAAAACTCCGAAATTTTAAAAAATCAAAAATACCCTTCCACTATTTTGAATATAGCGTCTGAACCGTTTCTCTCCGAAAAACCCGAATGAAATCAGTCGAAAGAGGAGAGTTTCGCGCTTGAAATGAGCCAAAAAAATCCTAAATACGCCTACTAGAAGATAAGATACAGCGGTTTAAAAACTACGAAATTTTAAAAAATCAAAAATACCCTTCCACTATTTTGAATATAGCGTCTGAACCGTTTCTCTCCGAAAAACCCGAATGAAACCAGTCGAAAGAGGAGAGTTTCGCGCTTGTAATGAGCCAAAAAAATCCTAAATACGCCTACTAGAAGATAAGATACAGCGGTTTAAAAACTTCGAAATTTTAAAAAATCAAAAATACCCTTCCACTATTTTGAATATAGCGTCTGAACCGTTTCTCTCCGAAAAACCCGAATGAAATCAGTCGAAAGAGGAGAGTTTCGCGCTTGTAAGGAGCCAAAAAAATCCTAAATACGCCTACTAGAAGATAAGATACAGCGGTTTAAAACTACGAAATTTTAAAAAATCAAAAATACCCTTCCACTATTTTGAATATAGCGTCTGAACCGTTTCTCTCCGAAAAACCCGAATGAAACCAGTCGAAAGAGGAGAGTTTCGCGCTTGAAATGAGCCAAAAAAATCCTAAATACGCCTACTAGAAGATAAGATACAGCGGTTTAAATACTACGAAATTTTAAAAAATCAAAAATACCCTTCCACTATTTTGAATATAGCGTCTGAACCGTTTCTCTCCGAGAAAACCCGAATGAAATCAGTCGAAAGAGGAGAGTTTCGCGCTTGTAAGGAGCCAAAAAAATCCTAAATGCGCCTACCAGAAGATAAGATACAGCGGTTTAAAACTACGAAATTTTAAAAAATCAAAAATACCCTTCCACTATTTTGAATATAGCGTCTGAACCGTTTATCTCCGAGAAACCCGAATGAAATCAGTCGAAAGAGGAGAATTTCGCGCTTGTAAGGAGCCAAAAAAATCCTAAATACGGCCACTAGAAGATAAGATACAGCGGTTTAAATATTCCGAAATTTTCAAAAATCAAAAATACCCTTCCACTATTTTGAATATAGCGTCTGAACCGTTTCTCTCCGAGAAACCCGAATGAAATCAGTCGAAAGAGGAGAGTTTCGCGCTTGTAAGGAGCCAAAAAAATCCTAAATACGCCTACTAGAAGATAAGATACAGCGGTTTAAAAATTCCGAAATTTTAAAAAATCAAAAATACCCTTCCACTCTTTCGAATATAGCGTCTGAACCGTTTCATTCAGAAAAACTCGAATGAAACGAGTCGAAGGAGGAGAGTTTCGCGCTTGAAATGAGCCAAAAAAATCCTAAATACGCCTACTAGAAGATAAGATACAGCGGTTTAAAAACTACGAACTTTTAAAAAATCAAAAATACCCTTCCACTATTTTGAATATAGCGTCTGAACCGTTTCTCTCCGAAAAACCCGAAGGAAACGATTCGAAAGAGGAGAGTTTGGCGCTTGAAATGAGCAAAAAAAATCCTAAATACGCCTACTAGAAGATAAGATACAGCGGTTTAAAGACTCCGAAATTTTAAAAAATCAAAAATACCCTTCCACTATTTTGACTATAGCGTCTGAACCGTTTATCTCCGAGAAACCCGAATGAAATCAGTCGAAAGAGGAGAGTTTCGCGCTTGTAAGGAGCCAAAAAAATCCTAAATACGCCTACTAGAAGATAAGATACAGCTGTTTAAAAACTACGAAATTTTAAAAAATCAAAAATACCCTTCCACTATTTTGAATATAGCGTCTGAACCGTTTCTCTCCGAAAAACCCGAATGAAATCAGTCGAAAGAGGAGAGTTTCGCGCTTGTAAGGAGCCAAAAAAATCCTAAATACGCCTACTAGAAGATAAGATACAGCGGTTTAAAGACTACGAAATTTTAAAAAATCAAAAATACCCTTCCACTATTTTGACTATAGCGTCTGAACCGTTTATCTCCGAGAAACCCGAATGAAATCAGTCGAAAGAGGAGAGTTTCGCGCTTGTAAGGAGCCAAAAAAATCCTAAATACGCCTACTAGAAGATAAGATACAGCTGTTTAAAAATTCCGAAATTTTAAAAAATCAAAAATACTCTTCCACTTTTTTGAATATAGCGTCTGAACCGTTTCTCTCCGAAAAACCCGAATGAAATCAGTCGAAAGAGGAGAGTTTCGCGCTTGTAAGGAGCCAAAAAAATCCTAAATACGCCTACTAGAAGATAAGATACAGCGGTTTAAAAATTCCGAAATTTTAAAAAATCAAAAATACCCTTCCACTGTTTCGAATATAGCGTCTGAACCGTTTCACTCAGAAAAACTCTAATGAAACGAGTCGAAGGAGGAGAGTTTCGCGCTTGAAATGAGCCAAAAAAATCATAAATACGCCTACTAGAAGATAAGATACAGCGGTTTAAAAACTACGAACTTTTAAAAAATCAAAAATAACTTTTCACTATTTTGAATATAGCGTCTGAACGGTTTCTCTCCGAAAAAGCCGAATGAAACGATTCGAAAGAGGAGAGTTACGCGCTTGAAATAAGCCAAAAAAATCCTAAATTAGCCTACTAGAAGATAAGATACAGCGGTTTAAAGAGTTCGAAATTTTAAAAAATCAAAAATACCCTTCCACTTTTTTGAATATAGCGTCTGAACCGTTTCTCTCCGAAAAACCCGAATGAAATCAGTCGAAAGAGGAGAGTTTCGCGCTTGTAAGGAGCCAAAAAAATCCTAAATACGCCTACTAGAAGATAAGATACAGCGGTTTAAAAACTTCGAAATTTTAAAAAATCAAAAATACCCTTCCACTATCTTGAATATACCGTCTGAACCTTTTCTCTCCGAAAAACCCGAATGAAATCAGTCGAAAGAGGAGAGTTTCGCGCTTGTAAGGAGCCAAAAAAATCCTAAATACCCCTATTAGAAGATTAGGTACAACGGTTTAAAAATTACGAAATTTTAAAAAATCAAAAATACCCTGCCACTATTTTGAATATAGCGTCTGGACCGTTTCTCTCCGAAAAACTCGAATGAAACGAGTCGAAGGAGGAGATTTTCGCGCTTGAAATGAGCCAAAAAAATCCTAAATACGCCTACTAGAAGATAAGATACAGCGGTTTAAAAACTTCGAAATTTTAAAAAGTCAAAAATACCCTTCCACTATTTTGAATATAGCGTCTGAACCGTTTCTCTCGGAAAAACCCGAACGAAATCAGTCGAAAGAGGAGAGTTTCGCGCTTGAAATCAGCCAAAAAAATCCTAAATACGCCTACTACAAGATAAGATACAGCGGTTTAAAGACTTCGAAATTTTAAAAAATCAAAAATACCCTTCCACTATTTTGAATATAGCGTCTGAACCGTTTCTCTCCGATAAACCCGAATGAAACGATTCGAAAGAGGAGAGTTTCGCGCTTGAAATGAGCCAAAAAAATCCTAAATACGCCTACTAGAAGATAAGATAGAGCGGTTTAAAATACTACGAAATTTTAAAAAATCAAAAATACCCTTCCACTCTTTTGAATATAGCGTCTGAACCGTTTATCTCCGAGAAACCCGAATGAAATCAGTCGAAAGAGGAGAGTTTCGCGCTTGTAAGGAACCAAAAAAATCCTAAATGCGCCTACTAGAAGATAAGATACAGCGGTTTAAAACTACGAAATTTTAAAAAATCAAAAATACCCTTCCACTATTTTGAATATAGCGTCTGAACCGTTTATCTCCGAGAAACCCGAATGAAACCAGTCGAAAGAGGAGAGTTTCGCGCTTGAAATGAGCCAAAAAAATCCTAAATACGGCCTACTAGAAGATAAGATACAGCGGTTTAAATACTACGAAATTTTAAAAAATCAAAAATACCCTTCCACTATTTTGAATATAGCGTCTGAACCGTTTCTCTCCGAAAAACCCGAATGAAATCAGTCGAAAGAGGAGAGTTTCGCGCTTGTAAGGAGCCAAAAAAATCCTAAATACGCCTACTAGAAGATAAGATACAGCGTTTTAAAAACTACGAAATTTTAAAAAATCAAAAATACCCTTCCACTATTTTGAATATAGCGTCTGAACCGTTTCTCTCCGAAAAACTCGAATGAAACCTGTCGAAAGAGGAGAGTTTCGCGCTTGAAATGAGCCAAAAAAATCCTAAATACGCCTACTAGAAGATAAGATACAGCGGTTTAAATACTTCGAAATTTTAAAAAATCAAAAATACCCTTCCACTTTTTTGAATATAGCGTCTGAACCGTTTCTCTCCGAAAAACCCGAATAAAATCAGTCGAAAGAGGAGAGTTTCGCGCTTGTAAGGAGCCAAAAAAATCCTAAATACGCCTACTAGAAGATAAGATACAGCGGTTTAAAAACTCCGAAATTTTAAAAAATCAAAAATACCCTTCCACTATTTTGAATATAGCGTCTGAACCGTTTCACTCAGAAAAACCCGAATGAAACCAGTCGAAAGAGGAGAGTTTCGCGCTTGAAATGAGCCAAAAAAATCCTAAATACGCCTACTAGAAGATAAGATACAGCGGTTTAAAAACTACGAACTTTTAAAAAATCAAAAATACCCTTCCACTATTTTGAATATAGCGTCTGAACCGTTTCTCTCCGAAAAACCCGAATGAAACGATTCGAAAGAGGAGAGTTTCGCGCTTGAAATGAGCCAAAAAAATCCTAAATACGCCTACTAGAAGATAAGATACAGCGGTTTAAAGACTCCGAAATTTTAAAAAATCAAAAATACCCTTCCACTATTTTGAATATAGCGTCTGAACCGTTTATCTCCGAGAAACCCGAATGAAATCAGTCGAAAGAGGAGAGTTTCGCGCTTGTAAGGAGCCAAAAAAATCCTAAATACGCCTACTAGAAGATAAAATACAGCGGTTTAAAAACTTCGAAATTTTAAAAAATCAAAAATACCCTTTCACTATTTTGAATATAGCGTCTGAACCGTTTCTCTCCGAAAAACTCGAATGAAACCAGTCGAAGGAGGAGATTTTCGCGCTTGAAATGAGCCAAAAGAATCCTAAATAGGCCTACTAGAAGATAAGATACAGCGGTTTAAATACTTCGAAATTTTAAAAAATCAAAAATACCCTTCCACTTTTTTGAATATAGCGTCTGAACCGTTTCTCTCCGAAAAACCCGAATAAAATCAGTCGAAAGAGGAGAGTTTCGCGCTTGTAAGGAGCCAAAAAAATCCTAAATACGCCTACTAGAAGGTAAGATACAGCGGTTTAAAAATTCCGAAATTTTAAAAAATCAAAAATACCCTTCCACTGTTTCGAATATAGCGTCTGAACCGTTTCACTCAGAAAAACTCGAATGAAACGAGTCGAAGGAGGAGAGTTTCGCGCTTGAAATGAGCCAAAAAAATCCTAAATACGCCTACTAGAAGATAAGATACAGCGGTTTAAAAACTACGAACTTTTAAAAAATCAAAAATACCCTTCCACTATTTTGAATATAGCGTCTGAACCGTTTCTCTCCGAAAAACCCCAATGAAACGATTCGAAAGAGGAGAGTTTCGCGCTTGAAATGAGCAAAAAAAATCCTAAATACGCCTACTAGAAGATAAGATACAGCGGTTTAAAGACTCCGAAATTTTAAAAAATCAAAAATACCCTTCCACTATTTTGACTATAGCGTCTGAACCGTTTATTTCCGAGAAACCCGAATGAAATCAGTCGAAAGAGGAGAGTTTCGCGCTTGTAAGGAGCCAAAAAAATCCTAAATACGCCCACTAGAAGATAAAATACAGCGGTTTAAAAATTCCGAAATTTTAAAAAATCAAAAACACCCTGTCACTATTTTGAATATAGCGTCTGAACCGTTTCTCTCCGAAAAACTCGAATGAAACGAGTCGAAGGAGGAGAGTTTCGCGCTTGAAATGAGCCAAAAAAATCCTAAATACGCCTACTAGAAGATAAGATACAGCGGTTTAAAAACTTCGAAATTTTAAAAAGTCAAAAATACCCTTCCACTATTTTGAATATAGCGTCTGAACCGTTTCTCTCCGAAAAACCCGAACGAAATCAGTCGAAAGAGGAGAGTTTCGCGCTTGAAATGAGCCAAAAAAATCCTAAATACGCCTACTACAAGATAAGATACAGCGGTTTAAAGACTTCGAAATTTTAAAAAATCAAAAATACCCTTCCACTATTTTGAATATAGCGTCTGAACCGTTTCTCTCCGAAAAACCCGAATGAAACGAGTCGAAAGAGGAGAGTTTCGCGCTTGAAATGAGCCAAAAAAATCCTAAATACGCCTACTAGAAGATAAGATACAGCGGTTTAAAACTACGAAATTTTAAAAAATCAAAAATACCCTTCCACTATTTTGAATATAGCGTCTGAACCGTTTATCTCCGAAAAACCCGAATGAAATCAGTCGAAAGAGGAGAGTTTCGCGCTTGTAAGGAGCCAAAAAAATCCTAAATACGCCTACTAGAAGATAAGATACAGCGGTTTAAAACTACGAAATTTTAAAAAATCAAAAATACCCTTCCACTATCTTGAATATAGCGTCTGAACCGTTTCTCTCCGAAAAACCCGAATGAAATCAGTCGAAAGAGGAGAGTTTCGCGCTTGTAAGGAGCCAAAAAAATCCTAAATACCCCTACTAGAAGATAAGGTACAACGGTTTAAAAACTACGAAATTTTAAAAAATCAAAAATACCCTGCCACTATTTTGAATATAGCGTCTGGACCGTTTCTCTCCGAAAAACTCGAATGAAACGAGTCGAAGGAGGAGATTTTCGCGCTTGAAATGAGCCAAAAAAATCCTAAATACGCCTACTAGAAGATAAGATACAGCGGTTTAAAAACTTCGAAATTTTAAAAAGTCAAAAATACCCTTCCACTATTTTGAATATAGCGTCTGAACCGTTTCTCTCGGAAAAACCCGAACGAAATCAGTCGAAAGAGGAGAGTTTCGCGCTTGAAATGAGCCAAAAAAATCCTAAATACGCCTACTACAAGATAAGATACAGCGGTTTAAAGACTTCGAAATTTTAAAAAATCAAAAATACCCTTCCACTATTTTGAATATAGCGTCTGAACCGTTTCTCTCCGATAAACCCGAATGAAACGATTCGAAAGAGGAGAGTTTCGCGCTTGAAATGAGCCAAAAAAATCCTAAATACGCCTACTAGAAGATAAGATACAGCGGTTTAAATACTACGAAATTTTAAAAAATCAAAAATACCCTTCCACTCTTTTGAATATAGCGTCTGAACCGTTTATCTCCGAGAAACCCGAATGAAATCAGTCGAAAGAGGAGAGTTTCGCGCTTGTAAGGAGCCAAAAAAATCCTAAATACGCCTACTAGAAGATAAGATACAGCGGTTTAAAACTACGAAATTTTAAAAAATCAAAAATACCCTTCCACTATTTTGAATATAGCGTCTGAACCGTTTATCTCCGAGAAACCCGAATGAAATCAGTCGAAAGAGGAGAGTTTCGCGCTTGTAAGGAGCCAAAAAAATCCTAAATACGCCTACTAGAAGATAAGATACAGCGGTTTAAAACTACGAAATTTTAAAAAATCAAAAATACCCTTCCACTATTTTGAATATAGCGTCTGAACCGTTTATCTCCGAGAAACCCGAATGAAATCAGTCGAAAGAGGAGAGTTTCGCGCTTGTAAGGAGCCAAAAAAATCCTAAATACGCCTACTAGAAGATAAGATACAGCGGTTTAAAAACTCCGAAATTTTAAAAAATCAAAAATACCCTTCCACTATTTTGAATATAGCGTCTGAACCGTTTCTCTCCGAAAAACCCGAATGAAATCTGTCGAAAGAGGAGAGTTTCGCGCTTGAAATGACCAAAAAAATCCTAAATACGCCTACTAGAAGATAAGATACAGCGGTTTAAATACTACGAAATTTTAAAAAATCAAAAATACCCTTCCACTATTTTGAATATACCGTCTGAACCGTTTCTCTCCGAAAAACCCGAATGAAATCAGTCGAAAGAGGAGAGTTTCGCGCTTGTAAGGAGCCAAAAAAATCCTAAATACCCCTACTAGAAGATAAGATACAGCGGTTTAAAAACTCCGAAATTTTAAAAAATCAAAAATACCCTTCCACTATTTTGAATATAGCGTCTGAACCGTTTCTCTCCGAAAAACCCGAATGAAATCAGTCGAAAGAGGAGAGTTTCGCGCTTG
Organism: Apis florea; assembly: GCF_048593485.1. Classification (NCBI taxonomy): domain Eukaryota; kingdom Metazoa; phylum Arthropoda; class Insecta; order Hymenoptera; family Apidae; genus Apis; species Apis florea. The sequence goes on from NW_028256583.1 coordinate 36,594, forward strand.
AAATGAGCCAAAAAAATCCTAAATACGCCTACTAGAAGATAAGATACAGCGGTTTAAATACTTCGAAATTTTAAAAAATCAAAAATACCCTTCCACTATTTTGAATATAGCGTCTGAACCGTTTCTCTCCGAAAAACCCGAATGAAACGATTCGAAAGAGGAGAGTTACGCGCTTGAAATAAGCCAAAAAAATCCTAAATACGCCTACTAGAAGATAAGATACAGCGGTTTAAAACTACGAAATTTTAAAAAATCAAAAATACCCTTCCACTTTTTTGAATATAGCGTCTGAACCGTTTCTCTCCGAAAAACCCGAATGAAATCAGTCGAAAGAGGAGAGTTTCGCGCTTGTAAGGAGCCAAAAAAATCCTAAATACGCCTACTAGAAGATAAGATACAGCGGTTTAAAACTACGAAATTTTAAAAAATCAAAAATACCCTTCCACTATCTTGAATATAGCGTCTGAACCGTTTCTCTCCGAAAAACCCGAATGAAATCAGTCGAAAGAGGAGAGTTTCGCGCTTGTAAGGAGCCAAAAAAATCCTAAATACCCCTATTAGAAGATTAGGTACAACGGTTTAAAAATTACGAAATTTTAAAAAATCAAAAATACCCTGCCACTATTTTGAATATAGCGTCTGGACCGTTTCTCTCCGAAAAACTCGAATGAAACGAGTCGAAGGAGGAGATTTTCGCGCTTGAAATGAGCCAAAAAAATCCTAAATACGCCTACTAGAAGATAAGATACAGCGGTTTAAAAACTTCGAAATTTTAAAAAGTCAAAAATACCCTTCCACTATTTTGAATATAGCGTCTGAACCGTTTCTCTCGGAAAAACCCGAACGAAATCAGTCGAAAGAGGAGAGTTTCGCGCTTGAAATCAGCCAAAAAAATCCTAAATACGCCTACTACAAGATAAGATACAGCGGTTTAAAGACTTCGAAATTTTAAAAAATCAAAAATACCCTTCCACTATTTTGAATATAGCGTCTGAACCGTTTCTCTCCGATAAACCCGAATGAAACGATTCGAAAGAGGAGAGTTTCGCGCTTGAAATGAGCCAAAAAAATCCTAAATACGCCTACTAGAAGATAAGATAGAGCGGTTTAAATACTACGAAATTTTAAAAAATCAAAAATACCCTTCCACTCTTTTGAATATAGCGTCTGAACCGTTTATCTCCGAGAAACCCGAATGAAATCAGTCGAAAGAGGAGAGTTTCGCGCTTGTAAGGAGCCAAAAAAATCCTAAATGCGCCTACTAGAAGATAAGATACAGCGGTTTAAAACTACGAAATTTTAAAAAATCAAAAATACCCTTCCACTATTTTGAATATAGCGTCTGAACCGTTTATCTCCGAGAAACCCGAATGAAATCAGTCGAAAGAGGAGAGTTTCGCGCTTGTAAGGAGCCAAAAAAATCCTAAATGCGCCTACTAGAAGATAAGATACAGCGGTTTAAAACTACGAAATTTTAAAAAATCAAAAATACCCTTCCACTATTTTGAATATAGCGTCTGAACCGTTTATCTCCGAGAAACCCGAATGAAATCAGTCGAAAGAGGAGAGTTTCGCGCTTGTAAGGAGCCAAAAAAATCCTAAATACGCCTACTAGAAGATAAGATACAGCGGTTTAAAAATTCCGAAATTTTCAAAAATCAAAAATACCCTTCCACTATTTTGAATATAGCGTCTGAACCGTTTCTCTCCGAAAAACTCGAATGAAACCTGTCGAAAGAGGAGAGTTTCTCGCTTGAAATGATCAAAAGAATCCTAAATACGCCTACTAGAAGATAAGATACAGCGGTTTAAATACTACGAAATTTGAAAAAATCAAAAATACCCTTCCACTATTTTGAATATACCGTCTGAACCGTTTCTTTCCGGAAAACCCGAATGAAATCAGTCGAAAGAGGAGAGTTTCGCGTTTGTAAGGAGCCAAAAAAATCCTAAATACCCCTATTAGAAGATAAGGTACAGCGGTTTAAAACTCCGAAATTTTAAAAAATCAAAAATACCCTTCCACTATTTTGAATATAGCGTCTGAACCGTTTCTCTCCGAAAAACTCGAATGAAACCTGTCGAAAGAGGAGAGTTTCTCGCTTGAAATGATCAAAAGAATCCTAAATACGCCTACTAGAAGATAAGATACAGCGGTTTAAATACTTCGAAATTTGAAAAAATCAAAAATACCCTTCCACTATTTTGAATATACCGTCTGAACCGTTTCTTTCCGGAAAACCCGAATGAAATCAGTCGAAAGAGGAGAGTTTCGCGCTTGTAAGGAGCCAAAAAAATCCTAAATACCCCTATTAGAAGATAAGGTACAGCGGTTTAAAACTCCGAAATTTTAAAAAATCAAAAATACCCTTCCACTATTTTGAATATAGCGTCTGAACCGTTTCTCTCCGAGAAACCCGAATGAAATCAATCGAAAGAGGAGAGTTTCGCGCTTGAAATGAGCCAAAAAAATCCTAAATACGCCTACTAGAAGATAAGATACAGCGGTTTAAAGACAACGAAATTTTAAAAAATCAAAAATGCCCTTACACTATTTTGAAAATAGCGTCTGAACCGTTTATCTCCGAGAAACCCGAATGAAACGATTCGAAAGAGGAGAGTTACGCGCTTGAAATAAGCCAAAAAAATCCTAAATTAGCCTACAAGAAGATAAGATACAGCGGTTTAAAGAGTTCGAAATTTTAAAAAATCAAAAATACCCTTCCACTTTTTTGAATATAGCGTCTGAACCGTTTCTCTCGGAAAAACCCGAACGAAATCAGTCGAAAGAGGAGAGTTTCGCGCTTGTAAGGAGCCAAAAAAATCCTAAATACGCCTACTAGAAGATAAGATACAGCGGTTTAAAGACTTCGAAATTTTAAAAAATCAAAAATACCCTTCCACTATTTTGAATATAGCGTCTGAACCGTTTCTCTCCGAAAAACCCGAATGAAACGATTCGAAAGAGGAGAGTTTCGCGCTTGAAATGAGCCAAAAAAATCCTAAATACGCCTACTAGAAGATAAGATACAGCGGTTTAAATACTACGAAATTTTAAAAAAACAAAAATACCCTTCCACTCTTTTGAATATAGCGTCTGAACCGTTTATCTCCGAGAAACCCGAATGAAATCAGTCGAAAGAGGAGAGTTTCGCGCTTGTAAGGAGCCAAAAAAATCCTAAATACGCCTACTAGAAGATAAGATACAGCGGTTTAAAAACTACGAAATATTAAAAAATCAAAAATACCCTTCCACTATTTTGAATATAGCGTCTGAACCGTTTATCTCCGAGAAACCCGAATGAAATCAGTCGAAAGAGGAGAGTTTCGCGCTTGTAAGGAGCCAAAAAAATCCTAAATACGCCTACTAGAAGATAAGATACAGCGGTTTAAAAACTCCGAAATTTTAAAAAATCAAAAATACCCTTCCACTATTTTGAATATAGCGTCTGAACCGTTTCTCTCCGAAAAATTTGAATGAAACCTGTCGAAAGAGGAGAGTTTCTCGCTTGAAATGACCAAAAAAATCCTAAATACGCCTACTAGAAGATAAGATACAGCGGTTTAAATACTACGAAATTTTAAAAAATCAAAAATACCCTTCCACTATTTTGAATATACCGTCTGAACCGTTTCTCTCCGAAAAACCCGAATGAAATCAGTCGAAAGAGGAGAGTTTCGCGCTTGTAAGGAGCCAAAAAAATCCTAAATACCCCTACTAGAAGATAAGGTACAGCGGTTTAAAACTACGAAATTTTAAAAAATCAAAAATACCCTTCCACTATTTTGAATATAGCGTCTGAACCGTTTCTCTCCGAAAAACTCGAATGAAACCAGTCGAAAGAGGAGAGTTTCTCGCTTGAAATGATCAAAAAAATCCTAAATACGCCTACTAGAAGATAAGATACAGCGGTTTAAATACTTCGAAATTTTAAAAAATCAAAAATACCCTTCCACTATTTTGAATATACCGTCTGAACCGTTTCTTTCCGGAAAACCCGAATGAAATCAGTCGAAAGAGGAGAGTTTCGCGCTTGTAAGGAGCCAAAAAAATCCTAAATACCCCTATTAGAAGATAAGGTACAGCGGTTTAAAACTCCGAAATTTTAAAAAATCAAAAATACCCTTCCACTATTTTGAATATAGCGTCTGAACCGTTTCTCTCCGAGAAACCCGAATGAAATCAATCGAAAGAGGAGAGTTTCGCGCTTGAAATGAGCCAAAAAAATCCTAAATACGCCTACTAGAAGATAAGATACAGCGGTTTAAAGACAACGAAATTTTAAAAAATCAAAAATGCCCTTACACTATTTTGAAAATAGCGTCTGAACCGTTTATCTCCGAGAAACCCGAATGAAACGATTCGAAAGAGGAGAGTTACGCGCTTGAAATAAGCCAAAAAAATCCTAAATAAGCCTACAAGAAGATAAGATACAGCGGTTTAAAGACTTCGAAATTTTAAAAAATCAAAAATACCCTTCCACTTTTTTGAATATAGCGTCTGAACCGTTTCTCTCGGAAAAACCCGAACGAAATCAGTCGAAAGAGGAGAGTTTCGCGCTTGTAAGGAGCCAAAAAAATCCTAAATACGCCTACTAGAAGATAAGATACAGCGGTTTAAAGACTTCGAAATTTTAAAAAATCAAAAATACCCTTCCACTATTTTGAATATAGCGTCTGAACCGTTTCTCTCCGAAAAACCCGAATGAAACGATTCGAAAGAGGAGAGTTTCGCGCTTGAAATGAGCCAAAAAAATCCTAAATACGCCTACTAGAAGATAAGATACAGCGGTTTAAATACTACGAAATTTTAAAAAATCAAAAATACCCTTCCACTCTTTTGAATATAGCGTCTGAACCGTTTATCTCCGAGAAACCCGAATGAAATCAGTCGAAAGAGGAGAGTTTCGCGCTTGTAAGGAGCCAAAAAAATCCTAAATGCGCCTACCAGAAGATAAGATACAGCGGTTTAAAAACTTCGAAATATTAAAAAATCAAAAATACCCTTCCACTATCTTGAATATACCGTCTGAACCGTTTCTCTCCGAAAAACCCGAATAAAATCAGTCGAAAGAGGAGAGTTTCGCGCTTGTAAGGAGCCAAAAAATCCTAAATACGCCTACTAGAAGATTGGATACAGCGGTTTAAAGACTTCGAAATTTTAAAAAATCAAAAATACCCTTCCACTATTTTGAATATAGCGTCTGAACCGTTTCTCTCCGAAAAACCCGAATGAAATCAGTCGAAAGAGGAGAGTTTCGCGCTTGTAAGGAGCCAAAAAAATCCTAAATGCGCCTACTAGAAGATAAGATACTGCGGTTTAAAACTACGAAATTTTAAAAAATCAAAAATACCCTTCCACTCTTTTGAATATAGCGTCTGAACCGTTTATCTCCGAGAAACCCGAATGAAATCAGTCGAAAGAGGAGAGTTTCGCGCTTGTAAGGAGCCAAAAAAATCCTAAATGCGCCTACTAGAAGATAAGATACTGCGGTTTAAAACTACGAAATTTTAAAAAATCAAAAATACCCTTCCACTATTTTGAATATAGCGTCTGAACCGTTTATCTCCGAGAAACCCGAATGAAATCATTCGAAAGAGGAGAGTTTCGCGCTTGTAAGGAGCCAAAAAAATCCTAAATACGCCTACTAGAAGATAAGATACAGCGGTTTAAAAACTCCGAAATTTTAAAAAATCAAAAATACCCTTCCACTATTTTGAATATAGCGTCTGAACCGTTTCTCTCCGAAAAACCCGAATGAAACCAGTCGAAAGAGGAGAGTTTCGCGCTTGTAATGACCAAAAAAATCCTAAATACGCCTACTAGAAGATAAGATACAGCGGTTTAAATACTCCGAAATTTTAAAAAATCAAAAATACCCTTCCACTATTTTGAATATAGCGTCTGAACCGTTTCTCTCCGAAAAACCGAATGAAATCAGTCGAAAGAGGAGAGTTTCGCGCTTGAAATGAGCAAAAAAAATCCTAAATACGCCTACTAGAAGATAAGATACAGCGGTTTAAAAACTCCGAAATTTTAAAAAATCAAAAATACCCTTCCACTATTTTGAATATAGCGTCTGAACCGTTTCTCTCCGAAAAACCCGAATGAAATCAGTCGAAAGAGGAGAGTTTCGCGCTTGTAATGAGCCAAAAAAATCCTAAATACGCCTACTAGAAGATAAGATACAGCGGTTTAAATACTACGAAATTTTAAAAAATCAAAAATACCCTTCCACTTTTTTGAATATAGCGTCTGAACCGTTTCTCTCCGAAAAACCCGAATGAAATCAGTCGAAAGAGGAGAGTTCCGCGCTTGTAAGGAGCCAAAAAAATCCTAAATACGCCTACTAGAAGATAAGATACAGCGGTTTAAAAACTTCGAAATTTTAAAAAATCAAAAATACCCTTCCACTATTTTGAATATAGCGTCTGAACCGTTTCTCTCCGAAAAACCCGAATGAAATCAGTCGAAAGAGGAGAGTTTCGCGCTTGTAAGGAGCCAAAAAAATCCTAAATACGCCTACTAGAAGATATGATACAGCGGTTTAAAGACTACGAAATTTTAAAAAATCAAAAATACCCTTCCACTATTTTGAATATAGCGTCTGAACCGTTTCTCTCCGAAAAACCCGAATGAAACGATTCGAAAGAGGAGAGTTTCGCGCTTGAAATGAGCCAAAAAAATCCTAAATACGCCTACTAGAAGATAAGATACAGCGGTTTAAAAACTACGAAATTTTAAAAAATCAAAAATACCCTTCCACTATTTTGAATATAGCGTCTGAACCGTTTCTCTCCGAAAAACCCGAATGAAATCAGTCGAAAGAGGAGAGTTTCGCGCTTGAAATGAGCCAAAAAAATCCTAAATACGCCTACTAGAAGATAAGATACAGCGGTTTAAATACTACGAAATTTTAAAAAATCAAAAATACCCTTCCACTCTTTTGAATATAGCGTCTGAACCGTTTCTCTCCGAGAAACCCGAATGAAATCAGTCGAAAGAGGAGAGTTTCGCGCTTGTAATGAGCCAAAAAAATCCTAAATACGCCTACTAGAAGATAAGATACAGCGGTTTAAAAACTACGAAATTTTAAAAAATCAAAAATACCCTTCCACTATTTTGAATATAGCGTCTGAACCGTTTCTCTCCGAAAAACCCGAATGAAATCAGTCGAAAGAGGAGAGTTTCGCGCTTGTAAGGAGCCAAAAAAATCCTAAATACGCCTACTAGAAGATAAGATACAGCGGTTTAAAAACTACGAAATTTTAAAAAATCAAAAATACCCTTCCACTATTTTGAATATAGCGTCTGAACCGTTTCTCTCCGAAAAACCCGAATGAAACCAGTCGAAAGAGGAGAGTTTCGCGCTTGTAATGAGCCAAAAAAATCCTAAATACGCCTACTAGAAGATAAGATACAGCGGTTTAAAACTACGAAATTTTAAAAAATCAAAAATACCCTTCCACTCTTTTGAATATAGCGTCTGAACCGTTTCTCTCCGAAAAACCCGAATGAAATCAGTCGAAAGAGGAGAGTTTCGCGCTTGTAATGAGCCAAAAAAATCCTAAATACGCCTACTAGAAGATAAGATACAGCGGTTTAAAACTACGAAATTTTAAAAAATCAAAAATACCCTTCCACTATTTTGAATATAGCGTCTGAACCGTTTCTCTCCGAGAAACCCGAATGAAATCAGTCGAAAGAGGAGAGTTTCGCGCTTGTAAGGAGCCAAAAAAATCCTAAATACGCCTACTAGAAGATAAGATACAGCGGTTTAAAAACTCCGAAATTTTAAAAAATCAAAAATACCCTTCCACTATTTTGAATATAGCGTCTGAACCGTTTCTCTCCGAAAAACCCGAATGAAACCAGTCGAAAGAGGAGAGTTTCGCGCTTGAAATGAGCCAAAAAAATCCTAAATACGCCTACTAGAAGATAAGATACAGCGGTTTAAAAACTATCGAAATTTTAAAAAATCAAAAATACCCTTCCACTATTTTGAATATACCGTCTGAACCGTTTCTCTCTGAAAAACCGAAATGAAACGTGTCGAAAGAGGAGAGTTTCGCGCTCGAAATGAGCAAAAAAAATCCTAAATACGCCTACTAGAAGATAAGATACAACGGTTTAAAAATTCCGAAATTTTCAAAAATCATAAATACCCTTCCACTATTTTGAATATAGCGTCTGAACCGTTTCTCTCCGAAAAACCCGAATGAAATCAGTCGAAAGAGGAGAGTTTCGCGCTTGAAAGGAGCCAAAAAAATCCTAAATACGCCTACTAGAAGATAAGATACAGCGGTTTAAAAACTACGAAATTTTAAAAAATCAAAAATACCCTTCCACTATTTTGAATATAGCGTCTGAACCGTTTCTCTCCGAGAAACCCGAATGAAATCAGTCGAAAGAGGAGAGTTTCGCGCTTGTAAGGAGCCAAAAAAATCCTAAATACGCCTACTAGAAGATAAGATACAGCGGTTTAAAAACTTCGAAATTTTAAAAAATCAAAAATACCCTTCCACTATTTTGAATATAGCGTCTGAACCGTTTCTCTCCGAAAAACCCGAATGAAATCAGTCGAAAGAGGAGAGTTTCGCGCTTGAAAGGAGCCAAAAAATCCTAAATACGCCTACTAGAAGATAAGATACAGCGGTTTAAA
>NW_028256584.1:0-20002 GCF_048593485.1 Apis florea
GAAACCCGAATGAAATCAGTCGAAAGAGGAGAGTTTCGCGCTTGAAATGAGCAAAAAAAATCCTAAATACGCCTACTAGAAGATAAGATACAGCGGTTTAAAAACTACGAAATTTTAAAAAATCAAAAATACCCTTCCACTATTTTGAATATAGCGTCTGAACCGTTTCTCTCCGAAAAACCCGAATGAAACCAGTCGAAAGAGGAGAGTTTCTCGCTTGAAATGATCAAAAAAATCCTAAATACGCCTACTAGAAGATAAGATACAGCGGCTTAAAAACTACGAAATTTTAAAAAATCAAAAATACCCTTCCACTATTTTGAATATAGCGTCTGAACCGTTTCTCTCCGAAAAACTCGAATGAAACCTGTCGAAAAAGGAGAGTTTCGCGCTTGAAATGAGCCAAAAAAATCCTAAATACGCCTACTAGAAGACAAGATACAGCGGTTTAAAAACTACGAAATTTTAAAAAATCAAAAATACCCTTCCACTCTTTTGAATATAGCGTCTGAACCGTTTCTCTCCGAAAAACTCGAATGAAACCTGTCGAAAGAGGAGAGTTTCGCGCTTGAAATGAGCAAAAAAATCCTAAATACGCCTACTAGAAAATAAGATACAGCGGTTTAAAAACTACGAAATTTTAAAAAATCAAAAATAACTTTTCACTATTTTGAATATAGCGTCTGAACGGTTTCTCTCCGAAAAGGCCGAATGAAACGATTCGAAAGAGGATAGTTTCGCGCTTGAAATAAGCCAAAAAAATCCTAAATTAGCCTACTAGAAGATAAGATACAGCGGTTTAAAGAGTTCGAAATTTTAAAAAATCAAAAATACCCTTCCACTATTTTGAATATAGCGTCTGAACCGTTTATCTCCGAGAAACCCGAATGAAATCAGTCGAAAGAGGAGAGTTTCGCGCTTGTAAGGAGCCAAAAAAATCCTAAATACGCCTACTAGAAGATAGGATACAGCGGTTTAAAACTACGAAATTTTAAAAAATCAAAAATACCCTTCCACTATTTTGAATATAGCGTCTGAACAGTTTCTCTCCGAAAAATTCGAATGAAATCAGTCGAAAGAGGAGAGTTTCGCTCTTGAAATAAGCCAAAAAAATCCTAAATACGCCTACAAGAAGATAAGATACAGCGGTTTAAATATTCCGAAATTTTAAAAAATCAAAAATACCCTACCACTCTTTTGAATATAGCGTCTGAACCGTTTCTCTCCGAGAAACCCGAATGAAATCAGTCGAAAGAGGAGAGTTTCGCGCTTGTAAGGAGCCAAAAAAATCCTAAATACGCCTACTAGAAGATAAGATACAGCGGTTAAAAACTACGAAATTTTAAAAAATCAAAAATACCCTTCCACTATTTTGAATATAGCGTCTGAACCGTTTCTCTCCGAAAAACTCGAATGAAACCTGTCGAAAGAGGAGAGTTTCGCGCTTGAAATGAGCAAAAAAAATCCTAAATACGCCTACTAGAAGATAAGATACAGCGGTTTACAAACTACGAAATTTTAAAAAATCAAAAATACCCTTCCACTATTTTGAATATAGCGTCTGAACCGTTTCTCTCCGAAAAACCAGAATGAAATCTGTCGAAAGAGGAGAGTTTCTCGCTTGAAATGAGCGAAAAAAATCCTAAATACGCCTACTAGAAGATAAGATACAGCGGTTTAAATACTACGAAATTTTAAAAAATCAAAAATAGCCTTCCACTATTTTGAATATAGCGTCTGAACCGTTTATCTCCGAGAAACCCGAATGAAATCAGTCGAAAGAGGAGAGTTTCGCGCTTGTAAGGAGCCAAAAAAATCCTAAATACGCCTACTAGAAGATAAGATACAGCGGTTTAAAAACTACGAAATTTTAAAAAATCAAAAATACCCTTCCACTCTTTTGAATATAGCGTCTGAACCGTTTCTCTCCGAAAAACCCGAATGAAATCAGTCGAAAGAGGAGAGTTTCGCGCTTGAAATGAGCAAAAAAAATCCTAAATACGCCTACTAGAAGATAAGATACAGCGGTTTAAAAACTACGAAATTTTAAAAAATCAAAAATACCCTTCCACTATTTTGAATATAGCGTCTGAACCGTTTCTCTCCGAAAAACCCGAATGAAATCAGTCGAAAGAGGAGAGTTTCGCGCTTGTAAGGAGCCAAAAAAATCCTAAATACGCCTACTAGAAGATAAGATACAGCGGTTTAAAAACTACGAAATTTTAAAAAATCAAAAATACCCTTCCACTCTTTTGAATATAGCGTCTGAACCGTTTCTCTCCGAAAAACTCGAATGAAACCAGTCGAAAGAGGAGAGTTTCGCGCTTGAAATGAGCAAAAAAATCCTAAATACGCCTACTAGAAGATAAGATACAGCGGTTTAAAAACTACGAAATTTTAAAAAATCAAAAATACCCTTCCACTATTTTGAATATAGCGTCTGAACGGTTTCTCTCCGAAAAAGCCGAATGAAACGATTCGAAAGAGGAGAGTTTCGCGCTTGAAATAAGCCAAAAAAATCCTAATTTAGCCTACTAGAAGATAAGATACAGCGGTTAAAAACTACGAAATTTTAAAAAATCAAAAATACCCTTCCACTATTTTGAATATAGCGTCTGAACCGTTTCTCTCCGAAAAACTCGAATGAAACCTGTCGAAAGAGGAGAGTTTCGCGCTTGAAATGAGCAAAAAAAATCCTAAATACGCCTACTAGAAGATAAGATACAGCGGTTTACAAACTACGAAATTTTAAAAAATCAAAAATACCCTTCCACTATTTTGAATATAGCGTCTGAACCGTTTCTCTCCGAAAAACCAGAATGAAATCTGTCGAAAGAGGAGAGTTTCGCGCTTGAAATGAGCAAAAAAAATCCTAAATACGCCTACTAGAAGATAAGATACAGCGGTTTAAAAACTACGAAATTTTAAAAAATCAAAAATAACTTTTCACTATTTTGAATATAGCGTCTGAACGGTTTCTGTCCGAAAAGGCCGAATGAAACGGTTCGAAAGAGGAGTGTTTCGCGCTTGAAATAAGCCAAAAAAATCCTAAATTAGCCTACTAGAAGATAAGATACAGCGGTTTAAAGAGTTCGAAATTTTAAAAAATCAAAAATACCCTTCCACTTTTTTGAATATAGCGTCTGAACCGTTTCTCTCCGAAAAACCCGAATGAAATCAGTCGAAAGAGAAGAGTTTCGCGCTTGTAAGGAGCCAAAAAAATCCTAAATACGCCTACTAGAAGATAAGATACAGCGGTTTAAATATTCCGAAATTTTAAAAAATCAAAAATACCCTTCCACTCTTTTGAATATAGCGTCTGAACCTTTTCTCTCCGAAAAACTCGAATGAAACCTGTCGAAAGAGGAGAGTTTCGCGCTTGAAATGAGCAAAAAAATCCTAAATACGCCTACTAGAAAATAAGATACAGCGGTTTAAAAACTACGAAATTTTAAGAAATCAAAAATAACTTTTCACTATTTTGAATATAGCGTCTGAACGGTTTCTCTCCGAAAAACCCGAATGAAACGATTCGAAAGAGGAGAGTTTCGCGCTTGAAATGAGCAAAAAAAATCCTAAATACGCCTACTAGAAGATAAGATACAGCGGTTTAAAAACTTTGAAATTTAAAAAAATCAAAAATACCCTTCCACTCTTTTGACTATAGCGTCTGAACCGTTTCTCTCCGAAAAACCCGAATGAAATCAGTCGAAAGAGGAGAGTTTCGCGCTTGTAAGGAGCCAGAAAAATCCTAAATACGCCTACTAGAAGATAAGATACAGCGGTTTAAAAACTTCGAAATTTTAAAAAATCAAAAATACCCTTCCACTATTTTGAATATAGCGTCTGAACCGTTTCTCTCCGAAAAATCCGAATGAAATCAGTCGAAAGAGGAGAGTTTCGCGCTTGTAAGGAGCCAAAAAAATCCTAAATACGCCTAGTAGAAGATAAAATACAGCGGTTTAAAAACTACGAAATTTTAAAAAATCAAAAATACCCTTCCACTATTTTGAATATAGCGTCTGAACCATTTCTCTCTGAAAAACTCGAATGAAACGAGTCGAAGGAGGAGAGTTTCGCGCTTAAAATGAGCCAAAAAAATCCTAAATACGCCTACTAGAAGATAAGGTACAGCGGTTTAAAATCTTCGAAGTTTTAAAAAATCAAAAATACCCTACCACTATTTTGAATATAGCGTCTGAACCGTTTCTCTCCGAAAAACCCGAATGAAATCAGTCGAAAGAGGAGAGTTTCGCGCTTGTAAGGAGCCAAAAAAATCCTAAATACGCCTACTAGAAGATAAGATACGGCGGTCTAAATATTCCGAAATTTTAAAAAATCAAAAATACCCTTCCACTATTATGAATATAGCGTCTGAACCGTTTCTCTCCGAAAAACTCGAATGAAACGATTCGAAGGAGGAGAGTTTCGCGCTTGAAATGAGCCAAAAAAATCCTAAATATGCCTACTAGAAGATAAGATACAGCGGTTTAAAAACTACGAAATTTTAAAAAATCAAAAATACCCTTCCACTCTTTTGAATATAGCATCTGAACCGTTTCTCTCCGAAAAACTCGAATGAAATCATTCGAAAGAGGAGAGTTTCTCGCTTGAAATGAGCCAAAAAAATCCTAAATACGCCTACTAGAAGATAAGATACAGCGGTTTAAAAACTACGAAATTTTAAAAAATCAAAAATGCCCTTACACTATTTTGAATATAGCGTCTGAACCGTTTATCTCCGAGAAACCCGAATGAAATCAGTCGAAAGAGGAGAGTTTCGCGCTTGTAAGGAGCCAAAAAAATCCTAAATACGCCTACTAGAATATAAGATACAGCGGTTTAAAAACTACGAAATTTTAAAAAATCAAAAATACCCTTCCACTCTTTTGAATATAGCGTCTGAACCGTTTATCTCCGAAAAACCCGAATGAAATCAGTCGAAAGAGGAGAGTTTCGCGCTTGTAAGGAGCCCAAAAAATCCTAAATACGCCTACTAGAATATAAGATACAGCGGTTTAAAAACTACGAAATTTTAAAAAATCAAAAATACCCTTCCACTCTTTTGAATATAGCGTCTGAACCTTTTCTCTCCGAAAAACTCGAATGAAACCTGTCGAAAGAGGAGAGTTTCGCGCTTGAAATGAGCAAAAAAATCCTAAATACGCCTACTAGAAAATAAGATACAGCGGTTTAAAAAATACGAAATTTTAAGAAATCAAAAATACCCTTCCACTATTTTAAATATAGCGTCTGAACCGTTTCTCTCCGAAAAACCCGAATGAAATGAGTCGAAAGAGGAGAGTTTCGCGCTTAAAATGAGCTAAAAAAATCCTAAATACGCCTACTAGAAGATAAGATACAGCGGTTTAAATACTTCGAAATTTTAAAAAATCAAAAATACCCTTCTACTATTTTGAATATAGCGTCTGAACCGTTTCTCTCCGGAAAACCCGAATGAAGTCAGTCAAAAGAGGAGAGTTTCTCGCTTGAAATGAGCCAAAAAAATCCTAAATACGCCTACTAGAAGATAAGATACAGCGGTTTAAAAACTACGAAATTTTAAAAAATCAAAAATGCCCTTACACTATTTTGAATATAGCGTCTGAACCGTTTATCTCCGAGAAACCCGAATGAAATCAGTCGAAAGAGGAGAGTTTCGCCCTTGTAAGGAGCCCAAAAAATCCTAAATACGCCTACTAGAATATAAGATACAGCGGTTTAAAAACTACGAAATTTTAAAAAATCAAAAATTCCCTTCCACTCATTTGAATATAGCGTCTGAACCATTTCTCTCCGAAAAATTCGAATGAAATCAGTCGAAAGAGGAGAGTTTCGCGCTTGAAATAAGCCAAAAAAATCCTAAATTAGCCTACTAGAAGATAAGATACAGCGGTTTAAAGAGTTCGAAATTTTAAAAAATCAAAAATACCCTTCCACTTTTTTGAATATAGCGTCTGAACCGTTTCTCTCCGAAAAACCCGAATGAAATCAGTCGAAAGAGGAGAGTTTCGCGCTTGAAAGGAGCCAAAAAAATCCTAAATACGCCTACTAGAAGATAAGATACAGCGGTTTAAATACTTCGAAATTTTAAAAAATCAAAAATACCCTTCCACTCTTTTGAATATAGCGTCTGAACCGTTTCTCTCCGAAAAACCCGAATGAAATCAGTCGAAAGAGGAGAGTTTCGCGCTTGTAAGGAGCCAAAAAATCCTAAATACGCCTACTAGAAGATAAGATACAGCGGTTTAAAGACTTCGAAATTTTAAAAAATCAAAAATACCCTTCCACTATTTTGAATATAGCGTTTGAACCGTTTCTCTCCGAGAAACCCGAATGAAATCAGTCGAAAGAGCAGAGTTTCACGCTTGTAAGGAGCCAAAAAAATCCTAAATACGCCTACTAGAAGATAAGATACAGCGGTTTAAAACTACGAAATTTTAAAAAATCAAAAATACCCTTCCACTATTTTGAATATAGCGCCTGAACCGTTTGTCTCCGAGAAACCCGAATGAAATCAGTCGAAAGAGGAGAGTTTCGCGTTTGTAAGGAGCCAAAAAAATCCTAAATACGCCTACTAGAAGATAAGATACAGCGGTTTAAAAATTCCGAAATTTTCAAAAATCAAAAATACCCTTCCACTATTTTGAATATAGCGTCTGAACCGTTTCTCTCCGAAAAACTCGAATGAAACGAGTCGAAGGAGGAGATTTTCGCGCTTGAAATGAGCCAAAAGAATCCTAAATACGCCTACTAGAAGATAAGATACAGCGGTTTAAAACTACGAAATTTTAAAAAATCAAAAATACCCTTCCACTATTTTGAATATAGCGTCTGAACCGTTTATCTCCGAGAAACCCGAATGAAATCAGTCGAAAGAGGAGAGTTTCGCGCTTGAAATAAGCCAAAAAAATCCTAAATTAGCCTACTAGAAGATAAGATACAGCGGTTTAAAGACTTCGAAATTTTAAAAAATCAAAAATACCCTTCCACTTTTTTGAATATAGCGTCTGAACCGTTTCTCTCCGAAAAACCCGAATGAAATCAGTCGAAAGAGGAGAGTTTCGCGCTTGTAAGGAGCCAAAAAAATCCTAAATACGCCTACTAGAAGATAAGATACAGCGGTTTAAAGACTTCGAAATTTTAAAAAATCAAAAATACCCTTCCACTCTTTTGAATATAGCGTCTGAACCGTTTCTCTCCGAAAAACCCGAATGAAATCAGTCGAAAGAGGAGAGTTTCGCGCTTGTAAATGAGCCAAAAAAATCCTAAATACGCCTACTAGAAGATAAGATACAGCGGTTTAAAAACTTCGAAATTTTAAAAAATCAAAAATACCCTTCCACTATTTTGAATATAGCGTCTGAACCGTTTCTCTCCGAAAAACCCGAATGAAATCAGTCGAAAGAGGAGAGTTTCGCGCTTGAAATGAGCCAAAAAAATCCTAAATACGCCTACTAGAAGATAAGATACAGCGGTTTAAAAACTACGAAATTTTAAAAAATCAAAAATACCCTTCCACTATTTTGAATATAGCGTCTGAACCGTTTCTCTCCGAAAAACCCGAATGAAATCAGTCGAAAGAGGAGAGTTTCGCGCTTGTAAGGAGCTAAAAAAATCCTAAATAAGCCTACTAGAAGATAAGATACAGCGGTTTAAAAACTTCGAAATTTAAAAAAATCAAAAATACCCTTCCACTCTTTTGAATATAGCGTCTGAACCGTTTCTCTCCGAAAAACCCGAATGAAATCAGTCGAAAGAGGAGAGTTTCGCGCTTGTAAGGAGCCAAAAAAATCCTAAATACGCCTACTAGAAGATAAGATACAGCGGTTTAAAGACTTCGAAATTTTAAAAAATCAAAAATACCCTTCCACTATTTTGAATATAGCGTCTGAACCGTTTCTCTCCGAAAAACCCGAATGAAATCAGTCGAAAGAGGAGAGTTTCGCGCTTGTAAGGAGCCAAAAAATCCTAAATACGCCTACTAGAAGATAAGATACAGCGGTTTAAAGACTTCGAAATTTTAAAAAATCAAAAATACCCTTCCACTATTTTGAATATAGCGTTTGAACCGTTTCTCTCCGAGAAACCCGAATGAAATCAGTCGAAAGAGGAGAGTTTCGCGCTTGTAAGGAGCCAAAAAAATCCTAAATACGCCTACTAGAAGATAAGATACAGCGGTTTAAAACTACGAAATTTTAAAAAATCAAAAATACCCTTCCACTATTTTGAATATAGCGCCTGAACCGTTTGTCTCCGAGAAACCCGAATGAAATCAGTCGAAAGAGGAGAGTTTCGCGTTTGTAAGGAGCCAAAAAAATCCTAAATACGCCTACTAGAAGATAAGATACAGCGGTTTAAAAATTCCGAAATTTTAAAAAATCAAAAATACCCTTCCACTATTTTGAATATAGTGTCTGAACCGTTTCTCTCCGAAAAACTCGAATGAAACGAGTCGAAGGAGGAGATTTTCGCGCTTGAAATGAGCCAAAAGAATCCTAAATACGCCTACTAGAAGATAAGATACAGCGGTTTAAAACTACGAAATTTTAAAAAATCAAAAATACCCTTCCACTATTTTGAATATAGCGTCTGAACCGTTTATCATCGAGAAACCCGAATGAAATCAGTCGAAAGAGGAGAGTTTCGCGCTTGTAAGGAGCCAAAAAAATCCTAAATACGCCTACTAGAAGATAAGATACAGCGGTTTAAATACTTCGAAATTTTAAAAAATCAAAAATACCCTGCCACTATTTTGAATATAGCGTCTGAACAGTTTATCTCCAAAAACCCGAATGAAATCAGTCGAAAGAGGAGAGTTTCGCGTTTGTAAGGAGCCAAAAAAATCCTAAATACGCCTACTAGAAGATAAGATACAGCGGTTTAAAAATTCCGAAATTTTAAAAAATCAAAAATACCCTTCCACTATTTTGAATATAGTGTCTGAACCGTTTCTCTCCGAAAAACTCGAATGAAACGAGTCGAAGGAGGAGATTTTCGCGCTTGAAATGAGCCAAAAGAATCCTAAATACGCCTACTAGAAGATAAGATACAGCGGTTTAAAACTACGAAATTTTAAAAAATCAAAAATACCCTTCCACTATTTTGAATATAGCGTCTGAACCGTTTATCTCCGAGAAACCCCAATGAAATCAGTCGAAAGAGGAGAGTTTCGCGCTTGTAAGGAGCCAAAAAAATCCTAAATACGCCTACTAGAAGATAAGATACAGCGGTTTAAATACTTCGATATTTTAAAAAATCAAAAATACCCTGCCACTATTTTGAATATAGTGTCTGAACCGTTTCTCTCCGAAAAACTCGAATGAAACGAGTCGAAGGAGGAGATTTTCGCGCTTGAAATGAGCCAAAAGAATCCTAAATACGCCTACTAGAAGATAAGATACAGCGGTTTAAAAACTACGAATTTTTAAAAAATCAAAAATACCCTTCCACTATTTTGAATATAGCGTCTGAACCGTTTCTCTCCGAAAAACCCGAATGAAATCAGTCGAAAGAGGAGAGTTTCTCTCTTGAAATGAGCAAAAAGAATTCTAAATACGCCTACTAGAAGATAAGATACCGCGGTTTAAATACTTCGAAATTTTAAAAAGTCAAAAATACCTTTCCACTATTTTGAATATAGCGTCTGAACCGTTTCTCTCGGAAAAACCCGAACGAAATCAGTCGAAAGAGGAGAGTTTCGCGCTTGAAATGAGCCAAAAAAATCCTAAATACGCCTACTACAAGATAAGATACAGCGGTTTAAAAACTTCGAAATTTTAAAAAATCAAAAATACCCTTCCACTATTTTGAATATAGCGTCTGAACCGTTTCTCTCCGAAAAACCCCAAAGATATGTGTTGAAAAAGGAAAGTTTCGCGCTTGAAATGAGCAAAAAGAATTCTAAATACGCCTACTAGAAGATAAGATACAGCGGTTTAAATATTCCGAAACTTTAAAAAATAAAAAATACCCTTCCACAATTTTGATTATTGCGTCTGAACCGTTTCTCTCCGAAAAACCCGAATAAAATCAGTCGAAAGAGGAGAGTTTCGCGCTTGAAATGAGCCAAAAAATCCTAAATATGCCTACTACAAGAAAAGATACAGCGGTTTAAATATTCCGAAATTTTAAAAAATCAAAAATACCCTTCCACTATTTTGATTATAGCTTCTGAACCGTTTCTCTCCGAAAAACCCGAATGAAATCAGTCGAAAGAGGAGAGTTTCGCGCTAGAAATGAGCGAAACAAATCCTAAATAAGCCTACTAGAAGATGAGATACAGCGGTTTAAATACTTCGAAGTTTTAAAAAATTAAAAATACCCTTCCACTATTTTGAATATAGAGTCTGAACCGTTTCTCTCCGAAAAACCCGAATAAAATCAGTCGAAAGAGGAGAGTTTCGCGCTTGAAATGAGCCAAAAAATCCTAAATATGCCTACTACAAGAAAAGATACAGCGGTTTAAAAATTCCGAAATTTTAAAAAATTAAAAATACCCTTCCACTATTTTGATTATAGCTTCTGAACCGTTTCTCTCCGAATAACCCGAATGAAGTCAGTCGAAAGAGGAGAGTTTCGCGTTTGAAATGAGCCAAAATAATCCTAAATACGCCTACTAGAAGATAAGATACAGCGGTTTAAAAACTTCGAAATTTTAAAAAGTCAAAAATACCCTTCCACTATTTTGATTATAGCTTCTGAACCGTTTCTCTCCGAATAACCCGAATGAAATCAGTCGAAAGAGGAGAGTTTCGCGCTTGAAATGAGCCAAAAAATCCTAAATACGCCTACTAAGAGATAAGATACAGCGGTCTAAATACTTCGAAATTTTAAAAAATCAAAAATACCCTTCCACTATTTTGAATATAGCGTCTGAACCGTTCCTCTCCGAAAAACCCGAATGAAATCATTCGACAGAAGAGAGTTTCGCGCTTGTGATGAGCCAAAAAATCCTAAATACGCCTACTAGAAGATAAGATACAGCGGTTTAAATGTTCCGAAATTTTAAAAAATCACAAATACCCTACCACTATTTTGAATATAGCGTCTGAACCGTTTCTCTCCGAAAAACCCGAATGAAATGATTCGAAAGAGGAGAGATTCGCGCTTGAAATGAGCCGAAAAAATCCTAAATACGCCTACTAGAAGATAAGATACAGCGGTTTAAAGAGTTCGAAATTTTAAAAAATCAAAAATACCCTTCCACTTTTATGAATATAGCGTCTGAACCGTTTCTCTCCGAAAAACCCGAATGAAATCAGTCGAAAGAGGAGAGTTTCGCGCTTGTAAGGAGCCAAAAAAATCCTAAATACGCCTACTAGAAGATAATATACAGCGGTTTAAAACTACGAAATTTTAAAAAATCAAAAATACCCTTCCACTATTTTGAATATAGCGCCTGAACCGTTTGTCTCCGAGAAACCCGAATGAAATCAGTCGAAAGAGGAGAGTTTCGCGTTTGTAAGGAGCCAAAAAAATCCTAAATACGCCTACTAGAAGATAAGATACAGCGGTTTAAAAACTCCGAAATTTTAAAAAATCAAAAATACCCTTCCACTATTTTGAATATAGCGTCTGAACCGTTTCTCTCCGAAAAACTCGAATGAAACGAGTCGAAGGAGGAGATTTTCGCGCTTGAAATGAGCCAAAAGAATCCTAAATACGCCTACTAGAAGATAAGATACAGCGGTTTAAAACTACGAAATTTTAAAAAATCAAAAATACCCTTCCACTATTTTGAATATAGCGTCTGAACAGTTTATGTCCAAAAACCCGAATGAAATCAGTCGAAAGAGGAGAGTTTCGCGTTTGTAATGAGCCAAAAAAATCCTAAATACGCCTACTAGAAGATAAGATACAGCGGTTTAAAAACTCCGAAATTTTAAAAAATCAAAAATACCCTTCCACTATTTTGAATATAGCGTCTGAACCGTTTCTCTCCGAGAAACCCGAATGAAATCAGTCGAAAGAGGAGAGTTTCGCGCTTGTAAGGAGCCAAAAAAATCCTAAATACGCCTACTAGAAGATAAGATACAGCGGTTTAAATACTTCGAAATTTTAAAAAATCAAAAATACCCTGCCACTATTTTGAATATAGCGTCTGAACAGTTTATCTCCAAAAACCCGAATGAAATCAGTCGAAAGAGGAGAGTTTCGCGTTTGTAAGGAGCCAAAAAAATCCTAAATACGCCTACTAGAAGATAAGATACAGCGGTTTAAAAATTCCGAAATTTTAAAAAATCAAAAATACCCTTCCACTATTTTGAATATAGTGTCTGAACCGTTTCTCTCCGAAAAACTCGAATGAAACGAGTCGAAGGAGGAGTTTTTCGCGCTTGAAATGAGCCAAAAGAATCCTAAATACGCCTACTAGAAGATAAGATACAGCGGTTTAAAACTACGAAATTTTAAAAAATCAAAAATACCCTTCCACTATTTTGAATATAGCGTCTGAACCGTTTATCTCCGAGAAACCCCAATGAAATCAGTCGAAAGAGGAGAGTTTCGCGCTTGTAAGGAGCCAAAAAAATCCTAAATACGCCTACTAGAAGATAAGATACAGCGGTTTAAATACTTCGATATTTTAAAAAATCAAAAATACCCTGCCACTATTTTGAATATAGTGTCTGAACCGTTTCTCTCCGAAAAACTCGAATGAAACGAGTCGAAGGAGGAGATTTTCGCGCTTGAAATGAGCCAAAAGAATCCTAAATACGCCTACTAGAAGATAAGATACAGCGGTTTAAAAACTACGAATTTTTAAAAAATCAAAAATACCCTTCCACTATTTTGAATATAGCGTCTGAACCGTTTCTCTCCGAAAAACCCGAATGAAATCAGTCGAAAGAGGAGAGTTTCTCTCTTGAAATGAGCAAAAAACTCCTAAATACGCCTACTAGAAGATAAGATACCGCGGTTTAAATACTTCGAAATTTTAAAAAGTCAAAAATACCTTTCCACTATTTTGAATATAGCGTCTGAACCGTTTCTCGCGGAAAAACCCGAACGAAATCAGTCGAAAGAGGAGAGTTTCGCGCTTGAAATGAGCCAAAAAAATCCTAAATACGCCTACTACAAGATAAGATACAGCGGTTTAAATACTTCGAAATTTTAAAAAATCAAAAATACCCTTCCACTATTTTGAATATAGCGTCTGAACCGTTTCTCTCCGAAAAACCCCAATGATATGTGTTGAAAAAGGAAAGTTTCGCGCTTGAAATGAGCAAAAAGAATTCTAAATACGCCTACTATAAGATAAGATACAGCGGTTTAAATATTCCGAAACTTTAAAAAATCAAAAATACCCTTCCACAATTTTGATTATTGCGTCTGAACCGTTTCTCTCCGAAAAACCCGAATAAAATCAGTCGAAAGAGGAGAGTTTCGCGCTTGAAATGAGCCAAAAAATCCTAAATATGCCTACTACAAGAAAAGATACAGCGGTTTAAATATTCCGAAATTTTAAAAAATCAAAAATACCCTTCCACTATTTTGATTATAGCTTCTGAACCGTTTCTCTCCGAATAACCCGAAAGAAGTCAGTCGAAAGAGGAGAGTTTCGCGTTTGAAATGAGCCAAAATAATCCTAAATACGCCTACTAGAAGATAAGATACAGCGGTTTAAAAACATCGAAATTTTAAAAAGTCAAAAATACCCTTCCACTATTTTGATTATAGCTTCTGAACCGTTTCTCTCCGAATAACCCGAATGAAATCAGTCGAAAGAGGAGAGTTTCGCGATTGAAATGAGCCAAAATATCCTAAATACGCCTACTAAGAGATAAGATACAGCGGTCTAAATACTTCGAAATTTTAAAAAATCAAAAATACCCTTCCACTATTTTGAATATAGCGTCTGAACCGTTCCTCTCCGAAAAACCCGAATTAAATCATTCGACAGAAGAGAGTTTCGCGCTTGTAATGAGCCAAAAAATCCTAAATACGCCTACTAGAAGATAAGATACAGCGGTTTAAATGTTCCGAAATTTTAAAAAATCACAAATACCCTACCACTATTTTGAATATAGCGTCTGAACCGTTTCTCTCCGAAAAACCCGAATGAAGTGATTCGAAAGAGGAGAGATTCGCGCTTGAAATGAGCCGAAAAAATCCTAAATACGCCTACTAGAAGATAAGATACAGTGGTTTAAAAACTTCGATGTTTTAAAAAATCAAAAATATCCTTCCACTATTTTGAATATAGCGTCTGAACCGTTTCTCTCCGAAAAACCCGAATGAAATCAGCCAAAAGAGGAGAGTTTCGGGCTTGTAAGGAGCCAAAAAAATCCTAAATACGCCTACTACAAGATAAGATACAGCGGTTTAAAAACTTCGAAATTTTAAAAAATCAAAAATACCCTTCCACTATTTTGAATATAGCGTCTGAACCGTTTCTCTCCGAAAAACCCCAATGATATGTGTTGAAAAAGGAAAGTTTCGCGCTTGAAATGAGCAAAAAGAATTCTAAATACGCCTACTAGAAGATAAGATACAGCGGTTTAAATATTCCGAAACTTTAAAAAATCAAAAATACCCTTCCACAATTTTGATTATTGCGTCTGAACCGTTTCTCTCCGAAAAACCGGAATAAAATCAGTCGAAAGAGGAGAGTTTCGCGCTTGAAATGAGCCAAAAAATCCTAAATATGCCTACTACAAGAAAAGATACAGCGGTTTAAATATTCCGAAATTTTAAAAAATCAAAAATACCCTTCCACTATTTTGATTATAGCTTCTGAACCGTTTCTCTCCGAAAAACCCGAATGAAATCAGTCGAAAGAGGAAAGTTTCTCGCTTAAAATGAGCCAAAAAACTCCTAAATACGTCTACTAGAAGATAAGATACAGCGGTTTAAATACCTCGAAATTTTAAAAAATCAAAAATACCCTTCCACTATTTTGAATATTGCGTCTGAACCGTTTCTCTCCGAAAAACCCGAATGAAATCAGCCAAAAGAGGAGAGTTTCGGGCTTGTAAGGAGCCAAAAAAATCCTAAATACGCCTACTAGAAGATAAGACACAGCGGTTTAAAAACTTCGAAATTTTAAAAAATCAAAAATACCCTTCCACTATTTTGAATATTGCGTCTGAAAAGTTTCTCTCCGAAAAACCCGAATGAAATCAGTCGAAAGAGGAGAGTTTCGCGCTTGAAATGAGCGAAACAAATCCTAAATACGCCTACTAGAAGATAAGATACAGCGGTTTAAAAACAACGAAATTTTAAGAAATCAAAAATACCCTTCCACTATTTTGAACATAGCGTCTGAACTGTTTCTCTCCGAAAAACGCGAATGAAATAATTCGAAAGAGGAGACTTTAGCGCTTAAAAGGAGCCAAAAAAATCCTAA
This sequence comes from Apis florea, assembly GCF_048593485.1. Lineage (NCBI taxonomy): Eukaryota > Metazoa > Arthropoda > Insecta > Hymenoptera > Apidae > Apis > Apis florea. The sequence continues at coordinate 15,350 of NW_028256584.1, forward strand.
ATACGCCTACTAGAAGATAAGATACAGCGGATTAAATATACTGAAATTTTAAAAAATCAAAAATACCCTTCCACTATTTTGAATATAGCGTCTGAACCGTTTCTCTCAGAAAAACCGGAATGAAATCAGTCGAAGGAGAAGAGTTTAGCGCTTGAAATGAGCCAAAAAAATCCTAAATACGCCTAGTAGAAGATAAGATACAGCGGTTTAAAAACAACGAAATTTTAAGAAATCAAAAATACCCTTCCACTATTTTGTACATAGCGTCTGAACCGTTTCTCTCCGAAAAACCGGAATGAAATAATTCGAAAGAGGAGACTTTAGCGCTTAAAGGGAGCCAAAAAAATCCTAAATACGCCTACTAGAAGATAAGATACAGCGGTTTAAAAACAACGAAATTTTAAAAAATCAAAAATACCCTTTCACTTTTTTGAATATAGCGTCTGAACCGTTTCTCTCCGAAAAACCCGAATGAAATCAGTCGAAAGAGGAGAGTTTCTCGCTTGAAATGAGCCAAAAAAATCCTAAATACGCCTACTAGAAGATAAGATACAGCGGTTTAAAAACTACGAAATGTTAAATACCAAAAATACCCTTCCACTATTTTGAATATAGCGTCTGAACCGTTTCTCTCCGAAAAATCCGAATGAAATGATTCGAAAGAGGAGTGCTTCGCGCTTGAAATGATACCAAAAAATCCTAAATACGACTACTAGAAGATAGGATACAGCGGTTTATATATTCCGAAATTTTAAAAAATCGAAAATACCCTTCCACTATTTTGAATATAGCGTCTGAACCGTTTCTCTCCGAAAAATCCGAATGAAATCAATCGAGAGAGGAGAGTTTCGCGCTTGTAAGGAGCCAAAAAAATCCTAAATAAGCCTACTAGAAGATAAGATACAGCGGTTTAAAGGTTCCGAAATTTTAAAAAATCACAAATACTCTTCCACTATTTTGAATATAGCGACTGAACCGTTTCTCTCCGAAAAATCCGAATGAAATGATTCGAAAGAGGATGGTTTCGTGCTAGTAGGGAGCCAAAAAAATCCTAAATACGCCTACTAGAAGATAAGATACAATGGTTTAAAAACTTCGAAATTTTAAAAAATCAAAAATACCCTTCCACTATTTTGAATATAGCGTCTGAACCGTTCCTCTCCGAAAAACCGGAATGAAATCATTCGAGAGAGGAGAGTTTCGCGATTGTAAGGAGCCAAAAAAATCCTAAATACGCCTACTAGAAGATAAGATACAGCGGTTTAAATGTTCCGAAATTTTAAAAAATCAAAAATATCCTTCCACTATTTTGAATATAGCGTCTGAACCGTTTTTCTCCGAAAAACCCGAATGAAATGGTTCGAAAGAGGAGGGTTTCCCGCTTGTAGGGAGCCAAAAAAATCCTAAATACGCCTACTAGAAGATAAGATACAGCGGTTTAAATGCTCCGAAATTTTAGAAAATCAAAAATACCCTTCCACTATTTTGAATATAGCGTCTGAACCGTTTCTCTGCGAAAAACCTGAATGAAATGATTCGAAAGAGAAGAGTTTCGCGCTTGTAGGGAGCCAAAAAAATCCTAAATACGCCTATTAGAAGATAAGATAAAGCGGTTTAAAAACTTCGAAATTTTAAAAAATCAAAGATACCCTTCCACTATTTTGAATATAGCGTCTGAACCGTTTCTCTCCGAAAAACCCGAATGAAATCAGCCGAAAGAGTAGAGTTTCGCGCTTGTAAGGAGCCGAAAAAATCCTAAATACGCCTACTAAGAGATAAGATACAGCGGTCCTAATACTTCGAAATTTTAAAAAATCAAAAATACACTTCACTATTTTGAATATAGCGTCAGAACCGTTTCTCTCCGAAAAACCCGAATGAAATGATTCGAAAGAGGAGAGTTTCGCGCTTGAATGAGCCAAAAAAATCCTAAATACGCCTACTAGAAGATAAGATACAGCGGTTTAAATACTTCGATGTTTTAAAAAATCAAAAATACCCTTCCACTATTTTGAATATAGCGTCTGAACCGTTCCTCTCCGAAAAACCCGAATGAAATCAGTCGACAGAAGAGAGTTTCGCGCTTGTAATGAGCCAAAAAATCCTAAATACGCCTACTAGAAGATAAGATACAGCGGTTTAAATGTTCCGAAATTTTAAAAAATCACAAATACCCTACCACTATTTTGAATATAGCGTCTGAACCGTTTCTCTGCGAAAAACCTGAATGAAATGATTCGAAAGAGAAGAGTTTCGCGCTTGTAGGGAGCCAAAAAAATCCTAAATACGCCTATTAGAAGATAAGATAAAGCGGTTTAAATACTTCGAAATTTTAAAAAATCAAAGATACCCTTCCACAATTTTGAATATAGCGTCTGAACCGTTTCTCTCCGAAAAACCCGAATGAAATCAGCCGAAAGAGTAGAGTTTCGCGCTTGTAAGGAGCCGAAAAAATCCTAAATACGCCTACTAAGAGATAAGATACAGCGGTTTAAATGTTCCGAAATTTTAAAAAATCACAAATACCCTACCACTATTTTGAATATAGCGTCTGAACCGTTTCTCTGCGAAAAACCTGAATGAAATGAATCGAAAGAGAAGAGTTTCGCGCTTGTAGGGAGCCAAAAAAATCCTAAATACGCCTATTAGAAGATAAGATAAAGCGGTTTAAATACTTCGAAATTTTAAAAAATCAAAGATACCCTTCCACAATTTTGAATATAGCGTCTGAACCGTTTCTCTCCGAAAAACCCGAATGAAATCAGCCGAAAGAGTAGAGTTTCGCGCTTGTAAGGAGCCGAAAAAATCCTAAATACGCCTACTAAGAGATAAGATACAGCGGTTTAAATGTTCCGAAATTTTAAAAAATCACAAATACCCTACCACTATTTTGAATATAGCGTCTGAACCGTTTCTCTCCGAAAAACCCGAATGAAATGATTCGAAAGAGGAGAGATTCGCGCTTGAAATGAGCCGAAAAAATCCTAAATACGCCTACTAGAAGATAAGATACAGCGGTTTAAAAACTTCGATGTTTTAAAAAATCAAAAATATCCTTCCACTATTTTGAATATAGCGTCTGAACCGTTTCTCTCCGAAAAACCCGAATGAAATCAGCCAAAAGAGGAGAGTTTCGGGCTTGTAAGGAGCCAAAAAAATCTTAAATACGCCTACTAGAAGATAAGACACAGCGGTTTAAAAACTTCGAAATTTTAAAAAATCAAAAATACCCTTCCACTATTTTGAATATTGCGTCTGAAAAGTTTCTCTCCGAAAAACCCGAATGAAATGATTCGAAAGAGGAGAGTTTCGCGCTTTAAATGAGGTGAAAAAATCCTAATTACGTCTACTAGTAGAAAAAGATACAGCAGTTTAAATACTCCGAAATTTTAAAAAATCCAAAATACCATTCCGCTATTTTGAAGGCAGCGTCCAAATCGTTTCTTTCCCAAAAACTGGTATGCTGTTATTTGAAAGAAGAGAGTTTCGCGCTTCAAACAAGTTAAAAAAATCCTAAATGTGCCTACTAGAAGATAAGATTCAGCCGTTTAAACATTCCGAAATTTTTAGAAATCAAAAATTGTCTTTCACTATTTTCAAGATTTCATCCAAACCGTTTCTACAAAATTTTCAATTTTTGGCAACATAAAAGTGATTCCACATCATTTCGTTTATAAAAGCATCTGATTATATTGTTCTTGCATGAAACCATTAACACAAACGATTCGAATCTCGTATCGAAATATAGGTTTTTGCGAAATATTCTCGCTTTGGCAATAAAAATGCGATTTCACATAATTTCAAATCGAAAAGCACAAGAATTACTTGTCTAGTACAAACAAGTCGAAAAGTGTGTTGAAATGACAATTTTTACGAAATGCTTACGTTTTGCCAACAAAAATGCGATTACACATCATTTCAAATCGAAATACCAAAGCACCAAAATACGCTGTTCTTGCATGAAAACTCTATTTCACATAATTTCGAATGGAAAAGAAACACAGTACACTGTTCTTGCAGGAAATCGTCGGTTTCGATGAATGTTGCAGTTTCGAATCAAATATTTAGAATAGTACTGGAAAACATATATTTTTGTATGAATTTTGTCGACTCCTTCAAACTGTACTTGTCTAGTACAAGCAAATCGAATCGTATGTTGAATTGTAAGTTTTTACGAAATACTTAAGTTTTGAAAAAAAATACGATTCCACATCATTTCGAATTGAAAAGCACCAGAATACAATGTTCTTACATGAAAAACTCTATTTCACATCATTTCGAATCGAAATGCATCAGAATAAGCTGTTCTAGCATAAAATCGTCTGGTTTCGAAGAAAGTTGCAGTTTGAAATCAAATTTGTTTAATAGTAATGGAAAACATATATTTTTGCATAAATTTTGTAGATTCCTACCAAACATTTCTTGTCTAGTACAAACAAAACGAAACGTGTGTTGAAATGACAGTTTTTACGAAATACTTACGTTTTAGCAACAAAAATGCGATTTCACAACATTTCAAATCGAAAAGCACCAAAATACGCTGTTCTTGCATGAAAACTCTATTTCACATAATTTCGAATTGAAAAGCACAAAATACGCTGTTCTTGCATTAAAACTCTAGTTCACATAGTTTCGAGTCGAAATGCTTCAGAA
>NW_028256585.1:0-17874 GCF_048593485.1 Apis florea
AGCGAAAAAAATCCTAAATACGCCTACTAGAAGATAAGATACAGCGATTTAAATACTACCAAATTTTAAAAAATCAAAAATACCCTTCCACTATTTTGAATATATCGTCTGAACCGTTTCTCTCCGAAAAACCCGAATGAAATCAGTCGAAAGAGGAGAGTTTCTCGCTTGAAATGAGCGAAAAAAATCTTAAATACGCCTACTAGAAGATAAGATACAGCGGTTTAAATACTACGAAATTTTAAAAAATCAAAAATAACCTTCCACTATTTTGGATATAGCGTCTGAACCGTTTATCTCCGAGAAACCCGAATGAAATCAGTCGAAAGAGGAGAGTTTCGCGCTTGTAAGGAGCCAAAAAAATCCTAAATACGCCTACTAGAAGATAGGATACAGCGGTTTAAAAATACGAAATTTTAAAAAATCAAAAATACCCTTCCACTAATTTGAATATAGCGTCTGAACAGCTTCTCCCCAAAAAATTCGAATGAAATCAGTCGAAAGAGGAGAGTTTCGCTCATGAAATAAGCCAAAAAAATCCTAAATACGCCTACAAGAAGATAAGATACAGCGGTTTAAATATTCCGAAATTTTAAAAAATCAAAAATACCCTACCACTCTTTTGAATATAGCGTCTGAACCGTTTCTCTCCGAGAAACCCGAATGAAATCAGTCGAAAGAGGAGAGTTTCGCGCTTGAAATGAGCAAAAAAAATCCTAAATACGCCTACTAGAAGATAAGATACAGCGGTTTAAAAACTACGAAATTTTAAAAAATCAAAAATAACTTTTCACTATTTTGAATATAGCGTCTGAACGGTTTCTGTCCGAAAAGGCCGAATGAAACGGTTCGAAAGAGGAGTGTTTCGCGCTTGAAATAAGCCAAAAAAATCCTAAATTAGCCTACTAGAAGATAAGATACAGCGGTTTAAAGAGTTCGAAATTTTAAAAAATAAAAAATACCCTTCCACTTTTTTGAATATAGCGTCTGAACCGTTTCTCTCCGAAAAACCCGAATGAAATCAGTCGAAAGAGAAGAGTTTCGCGCTTGTAAGGAGCCAAAAAAATCCTAAATACGCCTACTAGAAGATAAGATACAGCGGTTTAAATATTCCGAAATTTTAAAAAATCAAAAATACCCTTCCACTATTTTGAATATAGCGTCTGAACCGTTTCTCTCCGAGAAACCCGAATGAAATCAGTCGAAAGAGGAGAGTTTCGCGCTTGAAATGAGCCAAAAAAATCCTAAATACGCCTACTAGAAGATAAGATACAGCGGCTTAAAAACTACGAAATTTTAAAAAATCAAAAATGCCCTTACACTATTTTGAATATAGCGTCTGAACCGTTTCTCTCCGAAAAACTCGAATGAAACCTGTCGAAAGAGGAGAGTTTCGCGCTTGAAATGAGCAAAAAAAATCCTAAATACGCCTACTAGAAGACAAGATACAGCGGTTTAAAAACTACGAAATTTTAAAAAATCAAAAATACCCTTCCACTCTTTTGAATATAGCGTCTGAACCTTTTCTCTCCGAAAAACTCGAATGAAACCTGTCGAAAGAGGAGAGTTTCGCGCTTGAAATGAGCAAAAAAATCCTAAATACGCCTACTAGAAAATAAGATACAGCGGTTTAAAAAATACGAAATTTTAAGAAATCAAAAATAACTTTTCACTATTTTGAATATAGCGTCTGAACGGTTTCTCTCCGAAAAACCCGAATGAAACGATTCGAAAGAGGAGAGTTTCGCGCTTGAAATGAGCAAAAAAAATCCTAAATACGCCTACTAGAAGATAAGATACAGCGGTTTAAAAACTTTGAAATTTAAAAAAATCAAAAATACCCTTCCACTTTTTTTGACTATAGCGTCTGAACCGTTTCTCTCCGAAAAACCCGAATGAAATCAGTCGAAAGAGGAGAGTTTCGCGCTTGTAAGGAGCCAGAAAAATCCTAAATACGCCTACTAGAAGATAAGATACAGCGGTTTAAAAACTTCGAAGTTTTAAAAAATCAAAAATACCCTATCACTATTTTGAATATAGCGTCTGAACCGTTTCTCTCCGAAAAACTCGAATGAAACGAGTCGAAGGAGGAGATTTTCGCGCTTGAAATGAGCCAAAAGAATCCTAAATACGCCTACTAGAAGATAAGATACAGCGGTTTAAAACTACGAAATTTTAAAAAATCAAAAATACCCTTCCACTATTTTGAATATTGCGTCTGAACCGTTTCTCTGCGAAAAACACGAATGAAATCAGTCGAAAGAGGAGAGTTTCGCGCTTGTAAGGAGCCAAAAAAATCCTAAAGACGCCTGCTAGAAGATAAGATACTGCGGTTTAAATACCTCGAAATTTTAAAAAATCAAAAATACCCTTCCACTATTTTGAATATAGCGTCTTAACCGTTTCTCTCCGGAAAACCCGAATGAAATCAGTCGAAAGAGGAGAGTTTCGCGCTAGAAATGAGCGAAACAAATCCTAAATAAGCCTACTAGAAGATGAGATACAGCTGTTTAAATACTTCGAAGTTTTAAAAAATTAAAAATACCCTTCCACTATTTTGAATATAGAGTCTGAACCGTTTCTATCCGAAAAACCCGAATAAAATCAGTCGAAAGAGGAGAGTTTCGCGCTTGAAATGAGCCAAAAAATCCTAAATATGCCTACTACAAGAAAAGATACAGCGGTTTAAATTTCCGAAATTTTAAAAAATCAAAAATACCCTTCCACTATTTTGATTATAGCTTATGAACCGTTTCTCTCCGAATAACCCGAATGAAGTCAGTCGAAAGAGGAGAGTTTCGCGTTTGAAATGAGCCAAAATAATCCTAAATACGCCTACTAGAAGATATGATACAGCGGTTTAAAAACTTCGAAATTTTAAAAAGTCAAAAATACCCTTCCACTATTTTGATTATAGCTTCTGAACCGTTTCTTTTCGAATAACCCGAATGAAATCAGTCGAAAGAGGAGAGTTTCGCGATTGAAATGAGCCAAAATATCCTAAATACGCCTACTAAGAGATAAGATACAACGGTCTAAATACTTCGAAATTTTAAAAAATCAAAAATACCCTTCCACTATTTTGAATATAGCGTCTGAACCGTTCCTCTCCGAAAAACCCGAATGAAATCAGTCGACAGAAGAGAGTTTCGCGCTTGTAATGAGCCAAAAAATCCTAAATACGCCTACTAGAAGATAAGATACAGCGGTTTAAATGTTCCGAAATTTTAAAAAATCACAAATACCGTACCACTATTTTGAATATAGCGTCTGAACCGTTTCTCTCCGAAAAACCCGAATGAAATGATTCGAAAGAGGAGAGATTCGCGCTAGAAATGAGCCGAAAAAATCCTAAATACGCCTACTAGAAGATAAGATACAGCGGTTTAAAAACTTCGATGTTTTAAAAAATCAAAAATATCCTTCCACTATTTTGAATATAGCGTCTGAACCGTTTCTCTCCGAAAAACCCGAATGAAATCAGCCAAAAGAGGAGAGTTTCGGGCTTGTAAGGAGCCAAAAAAATCCTAAATACGCCTACTAGAAGATAAGACACAGCGGTTTAAAAACTTCGAAATTTTAAAAAATCAAAAATACCCTTCCACTATTTTGAATATAGCGTCTGAACCGTTCCTCTCCGAAACCCGGAATGAAATAATTCGAAAGAGGAGACTTTAACGCTTAAAGGGAGCCAAAAAAATCCTAAATACGCCTACTAGAAGATAAGATACAGCGGTTTAAAAACAACGAAATTTTAAAAAATCAAAAATACCCTTTCACTTTTTTGAATATAGCGTCTGAACCGTTTCTCTCCGAAAAACCCGAATGAAATCAGTCGAAAGAGGAGAGTTTCTCGCTTGAAATGAGCCAAAAAAATCCTAAATACGCCTACTAGAAGATAAGATACAGCGGTTTAAAAACTACGAAATGTTAAATACCAAAAATACCCTTCCACTATTTTGAATATAGCGTCTGAACCGTTTCTCTCCGAAAAATCCGAATGAAATGATTCGAAAGGAGTGCTTCGCGCTTGAAATGATACCAAAAAATCCTAAATACGACTACTAGAAGATAGGATACAGCGGTTTATATATTCCGAAATTTTAAAAAATCGAAAATACCCTTCCACTATTTTGAATATAGCGTCTGAACCGTTTCTCTCCGAAAAATCCGAATGAAATCAGTCGAGAGAGGAGAGTTTCGCGCTTGTAAGGAGCCAAAAAAATCCTAAATACGCCTACTAGAAGATAAGATACAGCGGTTTAAATATTCCGAAATTTTAAAAAATCAAACATACCCTTCCACTATTTTGAATATAGCGTCTGAACCGTTTCTCTCCGAGAAACCCGAATGAAATCAGTCGAAAGAGGAGAGTTTCGCGCTTGAAATGAGCCAAAAAAATCCTAAATACGCCTACTAGAAGATAAGATACAGCGGCTTAAAAACTACGAAATTTTAAAAAATCAAAAATGCCCTTACACTATTTTGAATATAGCGTCTGAACCGTTTCTCTCCGAAAAACTCGAATGAAACCTGTCGAAAGAGGAGAGTTTCGCGCTTGAAATGAGCAAAAAAAATCCTAAATACGCCTACTAGAAGACAAGATACAGCGGTTTAAAAACTACGAAATTTTAAAAAATCAAAAATACCCTTCCACTCTTTTGACTATAGCGTCTGAACCGTTTCTCTCCGAAAAACCCGAATGAAATCAGTCGAAAGAGGAGAGTTTCGCGCTTGTAAGGAGCCAGAAAAATCCTAAATACGCCTACTAGAAGATAAGATACAGCGGTTTAAAAACTTCGAAGTTTTAAAAAATCAAAAATACCCTATCACTATTTTGAATATAGCGTCTGAACCGTTTCTCTCCGAAAAACCCGAATGAAATCAGTCGAAAGAGGAAAGTTTCGCGCTTGTAAGGAGCCAGAAAAATCCTAAACACGCCTAGTAGAAGATAAAATACAGCGGTTTAAAAACTACGAAATTTTAAAAAATCAAAAATGCCCTTACACTATTTTGAATATAGCGTCTGAACCGTTTATCTCCGAGAAACCCGAATGAAATCAGACGAAAGAGGAGAGTTTCGCGCTTGTAAGGAGCCAAAAAATCCTAAATACGCCTACTAGAAGATAAGATACAGCGGTTTAAAGACTTCGAAATTTTAAAAAATCAAAAATACCCTTCCACTATTTTGAATATAGCGTTTGAACCGTTTCTCTCCGTGAAACCCGAATGAAATCAGTCGAAAGAGCAGAGTTTCGCGCTTGTAAGGAGCCAAAAAAATCCTAAATACGCCTACTAGAAGATAAGATACAGCGGTTTAAAACTACGAAATTTTAAAAAATCAAAAATACCCTTCCACTATTTTGAATATAGCGCCTGAACCGTTTGTCTCCGAGAATCCCGAATGAAATCAGTCGAAAGAGGAGAGTTTCGCGTTTGTAAGGAGCCAAAAAAATCCTAAATACGCCTACTAGAAGATAAGATACAGCGGTTTAAAAATTCCGAAATTTTAAAAAATCAAAAGTACCCTTCCACTATTTTGAATATAGTGTCTGAACCGTTTCTCTCCGAAAAACTCGAATGAAACGAGTCGAAGGAGGAGATTTTCGCGCTTGAAATGAGCCAAAAGAATCCTAAATACGCCTACTAGAAGATAAGATACAGCGGTTTAAAACTACGAAATTTTAAAAAATCAAAAATACCCTTCCACTATTTTGAATATTGCGTCTGAACCGTTTCTCTGCGAAAAACACGAATGAAATCAGTCGAAAGAGGAGAGTTTCGCGCTTGTAAGGAGCCAAAAAAATCCTAAAGACGCCTGCTAGAAGATAAGATACTGCGGTTTAAATACCTCGAAATTTTAAAAAATCAAAAATACCCTTCCACTATTTTGAATATAGCGTCTTAACCGTTTCTCTCCGGAAAACCCGAATGAAATCAGTCGAAAGAGGAGAGTTTCGCGCTAGAAATGAGCGAAACAAATCCTAAATAAGCCTACTAGAAGATGAGATACAGCTGTTTAAATACTTCGAAGTTTTAAAAAATTAAAAATACCCTTCAACTATTTTGAATATAGAGTCTGAACCGTTTCTATCCGAAAAACCCGAATAAAATCAGTCGAAAGAGGAGAGTTTCGCGCTTGAAATGAGCCAAAAAATCCTAAATATGCCTACTACAAGAAAAGATACAGCGGTTTAAATTTCCGAAATTTTAAAAAATCAAAAATACCCTTCCACTATTTTGATTATAGCTTCTGAACCGTTTCTCTCCGAATAACCCGAATGAAGTCAGTCGAAAGAGGAGAGTTTCGCGTTTGAAATGAGCCAAAATAATCCTAAATACGCCTACTAGAAGATATGATACAGCGGTTTAAAAACTTCGAAATTTTAAAAAGTCAAAAATACCCTTCCACTATTTTGATTATAGCTTCTGAACCGTTTCTTTTCGAATAACCCGAATGAAATCAGTCGAAAGAGGAGAGTTTCGCGATTGAAATGAGCCAAAATATCCTAAATACGCCTACTAAGAGATAAGATACAGCGGTCTAAATACTTCGAAATTTTAAAAAATCAAAAATACCCTTCCACTATTTTGAATATAGCGTCTGAACCGTTCCTCTCCGAAAAACCCGAATGAAATCAGTCGACAGAAGAGAGTTTCGCGCTTGTAATGAGCCAAAAAATCCTAAATACGCCTACTAGAAGATAAGATACAGCGGTTTAAATGTTCCGAAATTTTAAAAAATCACAAATACCGTACCACTATTTTGAATATAGCGTCTGAACCGTTTCTCTCCGAAAAACCCGAATGAAATGATTCGAAAGAGGAGAGATTCGCGCTTGAAATGAGCCGAAAAAATCCTAAATACGCCTACTAGAAGATAAGATACAGCGGTTTAAAAACTTCGATGTTTTAAAAAATCAAAAATATCCTTCCACTATTTTGAATATAGCGTCTGAACCGTTTCTCTCCGAAAAACCCGAATGAAATCAGCCAAAAGAGGAGAGTTTCGGGCTTGTAAGGAGCCAAAAAAATCCTAAATACGCCTACTTGAAGATAAGACAGCGGTTTAAATACTTCGAAATTTTAAAAAATCAAAAATACCCTTCCACTATTTTGAATATAGCGTCTGAACCGTTCCTCTCCGAAACCCGGAATGAAATAATTCGAAAGAGGAGACTTTATCGCTTAAAGGGAGCCAAAAAAATCCTAAATACGCCTACTAGAAGATAAGATACAGCGGTTTAAAACAACGAAATTTTAAAAAATCAAAAATACCCTTTCACTTTTTTGAATATAGCGTCTGAACCGTTTCTCTCCGAAAAACCCGAATGAAATCAGTCGAAAGAGGAGAGTTTCTCGCTTGAAATGAGCCAAAAAAATCCTAAATACGCCTACTAGAAGATAAGATACAGCGGTTTAAAAACTACGAAATGTTAAATACCAAAAATACCCTTCCACTATTTTGAATATAGCGTCTGAACCGTTTCTCTCCGAAAAATCCGAATGAAATGATTCGAAAGGAGTGCTTCGCGCTTGAAATGATACCAAAAAATCCTAAATACGACTACTAGAAGATAGGATACAGCGGTTTATATATTCCGAAATTTTAAAAAATCGAAAATACCCTTCCACTATTTTGAATATAGCGTCTGAACCGTTTCTCTCCGAAAAATCCGAATGAAATCAGTCGAGAGAGGAGAGTTTCGCGCTTGTAAGGAGCCAAAAAAATCCTAAATAAGCCTACTAGAAGATAAGATACAGCGGTTTAAATACTTCGATATTTTAAAAAATCAAAAATACCCTGCCACTCTTTTGAATATAGTTTCTGAACCGTTTCTCTCCGAAAAACTCGAATGAAACGAGTCGAAGGAGGAGATTTTCGCGCTTGAAATGAGCCAAAAGAATCCTAAATACGCCTACTAGAAGATAAGATACAGCGGTTTAAAAACTACGAATTTTTAAAAAATCAAAAATACCCTTCCACTATTTTGAATATAGCGTCTGAACCGTTTCTCTCCGAAAAACCCGAATGAAATCAGTCGAAAGAGGAGAGTTTCTCTCTTGAAATGAGCAAAAAACTCCTAAATACGCCTACTAGAAGATAAGATACCGCGGTTTAAAAACTTCGAAATTTTAAAAAGTCAAAAATACCCTTCCACTATTTTGAATATAGCATCTGAACCGTTTCTCTCGGAAAAACCCGAACGAAATCAGTCGAAAGAGGAGAGTTTCGCGCTTGAAATGAGCCAAAAAAATCCTAAATACGCCTACTACAAGATAAGATACAGCGGTTTAAAAACTTCGAAATTTTAAAAAATCAAAAATACCCTTCCACTATTTTGAATATAGCGTCTGAACCGTTTCTCTCCGAAAAACCCCAATGATATGTGTTGAAAAAGGAAAGTTTCGCGCTTGAAATGAGCAAAAAGAATTCTAAATACGCCTACTAGAAGATAAGATACAGCGGTTTAAATATTCCGAAACTTTAAAAAATCAAAAATACCCATCCACAATTTTGATTATTGCGTCTGAACCGTTTCTCTCCGAAAAACCCGAATAAAATCAGTCGAAAGAGGAGAGTTTCGCGCTTGAAATGAGCCAAAAAATCCTAAATATGCCTACTACAAGAAAAGATACAGCGGTTTAAATATTCCGAAATTTTAAAAAATCAAAAATACCCTTCCACTATTTTGATTATAGCTTCTGAACCGTTTCTCTCCGAAAAACCCGAATGAAATCAGTCGAAAGAGGAGAGTTTCGCGCTAGAAATGAGCGAAACAAATCCTAAATAAGCCTACTAGAAGATGAGATACAGCGGTTTAAATGTTCCGAAATTTTAAAAAATCAAAAATATCCTTCCACTATTTTGAATATAGCGTCTGAACCGTTTTTCTCCGATAAACCCGAATGAAATGGTTCGAAAGAGGAGGGTTTCCCGCTTGTAGGGAGCCAAAAAAATCCTAAATACGCCTACTAGAAGATAAGATACAGCGGTTTAAATGCTCCGAAATTTTAGAAAATCAAAAATACCCTTCCACTATTTTGAATATAGCGTCTGAACCGTTTCTCTGCGAAAAACCTGAATGAAATGATTCGAAAGAGAAGAGTTTCGCGCTTGTAGGGAGCCAAAAAAATCCTAAATACGCCTATTAGAAGATAAGATAAAGCGGTTTAAAAACTTCGAAATTTTAAAAAATCAAAGATACCCTTCCACTATTTTGAATATAGCGTCTGAACCGTTTCTCTCCGAAAAACCCGAATGAAATCAGCCGAAAGAGTAGAGTTTCGCGCTTGTAAGGAGCCGAAAAAATCCTAAATACGCCTACTAAGAGATAAGATACAGCGGTCCTAATACTTCGAAATTTTAAAAAATCAAAAATACACTTCACTATTTTGAATATAGCGTCAGAACCGTTTCTCTCCGAAAAACCCGAATGAAATGATTCCAAAGAGGAGAGTTTCGCGCTTGAATGAGCCAAAAAAATCCTAAATACGCCTACTAGAAGATAAGATACAGCGGTTTAAATACTTCGATGTTTTAAAAAATCAAAAATACCCTTCCACTATTTTGAATATAGCGTCTGAACCGTTCCTCTCCGAAAAACCCGAATGAAATCAGTCGACAGAAGAGAGTTTCGCGCTTGTAATGAGCAAAAAAATCCTAAATACGCCTACTAGAAGATAAGACACAGCGGTTTAAAACTTCGAAATTTTAAAAAATCAAAAATACCCTTCCACTATTTTGAATATTGCGTCTGAAAAGTTTCTCTCCGAAAAACCCGAATGAAATCAGTCGAAAGAGGAGAGTTTCGCGCTTGAAATGAGCGCAACAAATCCTAAATACGCCTACTAGAAGATAAGATACAGCGGTTTAAAAACAACGAAATTTTAAGAAATCAAAAATACCCTTCCACTCTTTTGAACATAGCGTCTGAACCGTTTCTCTCCGAAAAACGCGAATGAAATAATTCGAAAGAGGAGACTTTAGCGCTTAAAAGGAGCCAAAAAAATCCTAAATACGCCTACTAGAAGATAAGATACAGCGGATTAAATATACTGAAATTTTAAAAAATCAAAAATACCCTTCCACTATTTTGAATATAGCGTCTGAACCGTTTCTCTCAGAAAAACCGGAATGAAATCAGTCGAAAGAGAAGAGTTTAGCGCTTGAAATGAGCCAAAAAAATCCTAAATACGCCTAGTAGAAGATAAGATACAGCGGTTTAAAAACAACGAAATTTTAAGAAATCAAAAATACCCTTCCACTATTTTGTACATAGCGTCTGAACCGTTTCTCTCCGAAAAACCGGAATGAAATAATTCGAAAGAGGAGACTTTAACGCTTAAAGGGAGCCAAAAAAATCCTAAATACGCCTACTAGAAGATAAGATACAGCGGTTTAAAAACAACGAAATTTTATAAAATCAAAAATACCCTTTCACTTTTTTGAATATAGCGTCTGAACCGATTCTCTCCGAAAAACCCGAATGAAATCAGTCGAAAGAGGAGAGTTTCTCGCTTGAAATGAGCCAAAAAAATCCTAAATACGCCTACTAGAAGATAAGATACAGCGGTTTAAAAACTACGAAATGTTAAATACCAAAAATACCCTTCCACTATTTTGAATATAGCGTCTGAACCGTTTCTCTCCGAAAAATCCGAATGAAATGATTCGAAAGGAGTGCTTCGCGCTTGAAATGATACCAAAAAATCCTAAATACGACTACTAGAAGATAGGATACAGCGGTTTATATATTCCGAAATTTTAAAAAATCGAAAATACCCTTCCACTATTTTGAATATAGCGTCTGAACCGTTTCTCTCCGAAAAATCCGAATGAAATCAGTCGAGAGAGGAGAGTTTCGCGCTTGTAAGGAGCCAGAAAAATCCTAAATAAGCCTACTAGAAGATAAGATACAGCGGTTTAAAGGTTCCGAAATTTTAAAAAATCAAAAATACCCTTTTGAATATAGCGTCTGAACCGTTTCTCTCCGAAAAACCCGAATGAAATGATTCGAAAGAGGAGAGATTCGCGCTTGAAATGAGCCGAAAAAATCCTAAATACGCCTACTAGAAGATAAGATACAGCGGTTTAAAAACTTCGATGTTTTAAAAAATCAAAAATATCCTTCCACTATTTTGAATATAGCGTCTGAACCGTTTCTCTCCGAAAAACCCGAATGAAATCAGCCAAAAGAGGAGAGTTTCGGGCTTGTAAGGAGCCAAAAAAATCCTAAATACGCCTACTAGAAGATAAGACACAGCGGTTTAAAGACTTCGAAATTTTAAAAAATCAAAAATACCCTTCCACTATTTTGAATATTGCGTCTGAAAAGTTTCTCTTCGAAAAACCCGAATGAAATCAGTCGAAAGAGGAGAGTTTCGCGCTTGAAATGAGCGAAACAAATCCTAAATACGCCTACTAGAAGATAAGATACAGCGGTTTAAAAACTACGAAATTTTATAAAATCAAAAATACCCTTTCACTTTTTTGAATATAGCGTCTGAACCGATTCTCTCCGAAAAACCCGAATGAAATCAGTCGAAAGAGGAGAGTTTCTCGCTTGAAATGAGCCAAAAAAATCCTAAATACGCCTACTAGAAGATAAGATACAGCGGTTTAAAAACTACGAAATGTTAAATACCAAAAATACCCTTCCACTATTTTGAATATAGCGTCTGAACCGTTTCTCTCCGAAAAATCCGAATGAAATGATTCGAAAGGAGTGCTTCGCGCTTGAAATGATACCAAAAAATCCTAAATACGACTACTAGAAGATAGGATACAGCGGTTTATATATTCCGAAATTTTAAAAAATCGAAAATACCCTTCCACTATTTTGAATATAGCGTCTGAACCGTTTCTCTCCGAAAAATCCGAATGAAATCAGTCGAGAGAGGAGAGTTTCGCGCTTGTAAGGAGCCAGAAAAATCCTAAATAAGCCTACTAGAAGATAAGATACAGCGGTTTAAAGGTTCCGAAATTTTAAAAAATCAAAAATACCCTTTCACTTTTTTGAATATAGCGTCTGAACCGTTTCTCTCCGAAAAACCCGAATGAAATCAGTCGAAAGAGGAGAGTTTCTCGCTTGAAATGAGCCAAAAAAATCCTAAATACGCCTACTAGAAGATAAGATACAGCGGTTTAAATGTTCCGAAATTTTAAAAAATCACAAATACCGTACCACTATTTTGAATATAGCGTCTGAACCGTTTCTCTCCGAAAAACCCGAATGAAATGATTCGAAAGAGGAGAGATTCGCGCTTGAAATGAGCCGAAAAAATCCTAAATACGCCTACTAGAAGATAAGATACAGCGGTTTAAAAACTTCGATGTTTTAAAAAATCAAAAATATCCTTCCACTATTTTGAATATAGCGTCTGAACCGTTTCTCTCCGAAAAACCCGAATGAAATCAGCCAAAAGAGGAGAGTTTCGGGCTTGTAAGGAGCCAAAAAAATCCTAAATACGCCTACTAGAAGATAAGACACAGCGGTTTAAAGACTTCGAAATTTTAAAAAATCAAAAATACCCTTCCACTATTTTGAATATTGCGTCTGAAAAGTTTCTCTCCGAAAAACCCGAATGAAATCAGTCGAAAGAGGAGAGTTTCGCGCTTGAAATGAGCGAAACAAATCCTAAATACGCCTACTAGAAGATAAGATACAGCGGTTTAAAAACAACGAAATTTTAAGAAATCAAAAATACCCTTCCACTATTTTGAACATAGCGTCTGAACCGTTTCTCTCCGAAAAACGCGAATGAAATAATTCGAAAGAGGAGACTTTACCGCTTAAAAGGAGCCAAAAAAATCCTAAATACGCCTACTAGAAGATAAGATACAGCGGATTAAATATACTGAAATTTTAAAAAATCAAAAATACCCTTCCACTATTTTGAATATAGCGTCTGAACCGTTTCTCTCAGAAAAACCGGAATGAAATCAGTCGAAAGAGAAGAGTTTAGCGCTTGAAATGAGCCAAAAAAATCCTAAATACGCCTAGTAGAAGATAAGATACAGCGGTTTAAAAACAACGAAATTTTAAGAAATCAAAAATACCCTTCCACTATTTTGTACATAGCGTCTGAACCGTTTCTCTCCGAAAAACCGGAATGAAATAATTCGAAAGAGGAGACTTTAACGCTTAAAGGGAGCCAAAAAAATCCTAAATACGCCTACTAGAAGATAAGATACAGCGGTTTAAAAACAACGAAATTTTAAAAAATCAAAAATACCCTTTCACTTTTTTGAATATAGCGTCTGAACCGTTTCTCTCCGAAAAACCCGAATGAAATCAGTCGAAAGAGGAGAGTTTCTCGCTTGAAATGAGCCAAAAAAATCCTAAATACGCCTACTAGAAGATAAGATACAGCGGTTTAAAAACTACGAAATGTTAAATACCAAAAATACCCTTCCACTATTTTGAATATAGCGTCTGAACCGTTTCTCTCCGAAAAATCCGAATGAAATGATTCGAAAGGAGTGCTTCGCGCTTGAAATGATACCAAAAAATCCTAAATACGACTACTAGAAGATAGGATACAGCGGTTTATATATTCCGAAATTTTAAAAAATCGAAAATACCCTTCCACTATTTTGAATATAGCGTCTGAACCGTTTCTCTCCGAAAAATCCGAATGAAATCAGTCGAGAGAGGAGAGTTTCGCGCTTGTAAGGAGCCAAAAAAATCCTAAATAAGCCTACTAGAAGATAAGATACAATGGTTTAAAAACTTCGAAATTTTAAAAAATCAAAAATACCCTTCCACTATTTTGAATATAGCGTCTGAACCGTTCCTCTCCGAAAAACCGGAATGAAATCATTCGAGAGAGGAGAGTTTCGCGATTGTAAGGAGCCAAAAAAATCCTAAATACGCCTACTAGAAGATAAGATACAGCGGTTTAAAAACAACGAAATTTTAAAAAATCAAAAATACCCTTTCACTTTTTTGAATATAGCGTCTGAACCGTTTCTCTCCGAAAAACCCGAATGAAATCAGTCGAAAGAGGAGAGTTTCTCGCTTGAAATGAGCCAAAAAAATCCTAAATACGCCTACTAGAAGATAAGATACAGCGGTTTAAAAACTACGAAATGTTAAATACCAAAAATACCCTTCCACTATTTTGAATATAGCGTCTGAACCGTTTCTCTCCGAAAAATCCGAATGAAATGATTCGAAAGGAGTGCTTCGCGCTTGAAATGATACCAAAAAATCCTAAATACGACTACTAGAAGATAGGATACAGCGGTTTATATATTCCGAAATTTTAAAAAATCGAAAATACCCTTCCACTATTTTGAATATAGCGTCTGAACCGTTTCTCTCCGAAAAATCCGAATGAAATCAGTCGAGAGAGGAGAGTTTCGCGCTTGTAAGGAGCCAAAAAAATCCTAAATAAGCCTACTAGAAGATAAGATACAGCGGTTTAAAGGTTCCGAAATTTTAAAAAATCAAAAATATCCTTCCACTATTTTGAATATAGCGTCTGAACCGTTTTTCTCCGATAAACCCGAATGAAATGGTTCGAAAGAGGAGGGTTTCCCGCTTGTAGGGAGCCAAAAAAATCCTAAATACGCCTACTAGAAGATAAGATACAGCGGTTTAAATGCTCCGAAATTTTAGAAAATCAAAAATACCCTTCCACTATTTTGAATATAGCGTCTGAACCGTTTCTCTGCGAAAAACCTGAATGAAATGATTCGAAAGAGAAGAGTTTCGCGCTTGTAGGGAGCCAAAAAAATCCTAAATACGCCTATTAGAAGATAAGATAAAGCGGTTTAAATACTTCGAAATTTTAAAAAATCAAAGATACCCTTCCACTATTTTGAATATAGCGTCTGAACCGTTTCTCTCCGAAAAACCCGAATGAAATCAGCCGAAAGAGTAGAGTTTCGCGCTTGTAAGGAGCCGAAAAAATCCTAAATACGCCTACTAAGAGATAAGATACAGCGGTCCTAATACTTCGAAATTTTAAAAAATCAAAAATACACTTCACTATTTTGAATATAGCGTCAGAACCGTTTCTCTCCGAAAAACCCGAATGAAATGATTCCAAAGAGGAGAGTTTCGCGCTTGAATGAGCCAAAAAAATCCTAAATACGCCTACTAGAAGATAAGATACAGCGGTTTAAATACTTCGATGTTTTAAAAAATCAAAAATACCCTTCCACTATTTTGAATATAGCGTCTGAACCGTTCCTCTCCGAAAAACCCGAATGAAATCAGTCGACAGAAGAGAGTTTCGCGCTTGTAATGAGCCAAAAAATCCTAAATACGCCTACTAGAAGATAAGATACAGCGGTTTAAATGTTCCGAAATTTTAAAAAATCACAAATACCCTACCACTATTTTGAATATAGCGTCTGAACCGTTTCTCTCCGAAAAATCCGAATGAAATCAGTCGAGAGAGGAGAGTTTCGCGCTTGTAAGGAGCCAAAAAAATCCTAAATAAGCCTACTAGAAGATAAGATACAGCGGTTTAAAGGTTCCGAAATTTTAAAAAATCAAAGATACCCTTCCACTATTTTGAATATAGCGTCTGAACCGTTTCTCTCCGAAAAACCCGAATGAAATCAGCCGAAAGAGTAGAGTTTCGCGCTTGTAAGGAGCCGAAAGAATCCTAAATACGCCTACTAAGAGATAAGATACAGCGGTTTAAATGTTCCGAAATTTTAAAAAATCACAAATACCCTACCACTATTTTGAATATAGCGTCTGAACCGTTTCTCTGCGAAAAACCTGAATGAAATGAATCGAAAGAGAAGAGTTTCGCGCTTGTAGGGAGCCAAAAAAATCCTAAATACGCCTATTAGAAGATAAGATAAAGCGGTTTAAATACTTCGAAATTTTAAAAAATCAAAGATACCCTTCCACAATTTTGAATATAGCGTCTGAACCGTTTCTCTCCGAAAAACCCGAATGAAATCAGCAGAAAGAGTTGAGTTTCGCGCTTGTAAGGAGCCGAAAAAATCCTAAATACGCCTACTAAGAGATAAGATACAGCGGTTTAAATGTTCCGAAATTTTAAAAAATCACAAATACCCTACCACTATTTTGAATATAGCGTCTGAACCGTTTCTCTCCGAAAAACCCGAATGAAATGATTCGAAAGAGGAGAGATTCGCGCTTGAAATGAGCCGAAAAATCCTAAATACGCCTACTAGAAGATAAGATACAGCGGTTTAAAAACTTCGATGTTTTAAAAAATCAAAAATATCCTTCCACTATTTTGAATATAGCGTCTGAACCGTTTCTCTCCGAAAAACCCGAATGAAATCAGCCAAAAGAGGAGAGTTTCGGGCTTGTAAGGAGCCAAAAAAATCCTAAATACGCCTACTAGAAGATAAGACACAGCGGTTTAAAAACTTCGAAATTTTAAAAAATCAAAAATACCCTTCCACTATTTTGAATATTGCGTCTGAAAAGTTTCTCTCCGAAAAACCCGAATGAAATGATTCGAAAGAGGAGAGTTTCGCGCTTTAAATGAGGTGAAAAAATCCTAATTACGTCTACTAGTAGAAAAAGATACAGCAGTTTAAATACTCCGAAATTTTAAAAAATCCAAAATACCATTCCGCTATTTTGAAGGCAGCGTCCAAATCGTTTCTTTCCCAAAAACTGGTATGCTGTTATTTGAAAGAAGAGAGTTTCGCGCTTCAAACAAGTTAAAAAAATCCTAAATGTGCCTACTAGAAGCTAAGATTCAGCCGTTTAAACATTCCGAAATTTTTAGAAATCAAAAATTGTCTTTCACTATTTTCAAGATTTCATCCAAACCGTTTCTACAAAATTTTCAATTTTTGGCAACATAAAAGTGATTCCACATCATTTCGTTTATAAAAGCATCTGATTATATTGTTCTTGCATGAAACCATTAACACAAACGATTCGAATCTCGTATCGAAATATAGGTTTTTGCGAAATATTCTCGCTTTGGCAATAAAAATGCGATTTCACATAATTTCAAATCGAAAAGCACAAGAATTACTTGTCTAGTACAAACAAATCGAAAAGTGTGTTGAAATGACAATTTTTACGAAATGCTTACGTTTTGCCAACAAAAATGCGATTACACATTATTTCAAATCGAAATACCAAAGCACCAAAATACGCTGTTCTTGCATGAAAACTCTATTTCACATAATTTCGAATGGAAAAGAAACACAGTACACTGTTCTTGCAGGAAATCGTCGGTTTCGATGAATGTTGCAGTTTCGAATCAAATATTTAGAATAGTACTGGAAAACATATATTTTTGTATGAATTTTGTCGACTCCTTCAAACTGTACTTGTCTAGTACAAGCAAATCGAATCGTATGTTGAATTGTAAGTTTTTACGAAATACTTAAGTTTTGAAAAAAAATACGATTCCACATCATTTCGAATTGAAAAGCACCAGAATACAATGTTCTTACATGAAAAACTCTATTTCACATCATTTCGAATCGAAATGCATCAGAATAAGCTGTTCTAGCATAAAATCGTCTGGTTTCGAAGAAAGTTGCAGTTTGAAATCAAATTTGTTTAATAGTACTGGAAAACATATATTTTTGCATAAATTTTGTAGATTCCTACCAAACATTTCTTGTCTAGTACAAACAAAACGAAACGTGTGTTGAAATGACAGTTTTTACGAAATACTTACGTTTTAGCAACAAAAATGCGATTTCACAACATTTCAAATCGAAAAGCACCAAAATACGCTGTTCTAGCATGAAAACTCTATTTCACATAATTTCGAATTGAAAAGCACAAAATACGCTGTTCTTGCATTAAAACTCTAGTTCACATAGTTTCGAGTCGAAATGCTTCAGAATAAGCTGTTCTAGCATAGAATCGTCTGGTTTCGACGAAAGTTGCAGTTTGAAGT
>NW_028256586.1:0-36723 GCF_048593485.1 Apis florea
AAATAGTGTAAGCGTATTTTTGATTTTTTAACACTTGGAAGTCTTTAAACCGCTGTATCTTATCTTCTAGTGGGCGTATTTAGAATCTTTTTGGCTCCTTACAAGCGCGAAACTCTCGTCTTTCTACTCATTTCATTCGAGTTTTTCGGAGAGAAACGGTTCAGACGCTATATTTAAAATAGTGAAAGGGTAACTTTGATTTTTAAAAATTTCGTAGTTTTTAAACCGCTGTATCTTATCTTCTGGTAGGCGTATTTAGGATTTTTTTGGCTCATTTCAAGCGCGAAACTCTTCTCTTTCGACACGTTTCATTCGAGTTTTTCGGAGAGAAACGGTTCAGACGCTATATTCAAAATAGTGGAAGGGTATTTTTGATCTTTTAAAATTTCGTAGTTTTTAAACCGCTGTATCTTATCTTCTAGTAGGAGTATTTAGGATTTTTTTGGCTCCTTACGAACGCGAAACTCTCCTCTTTCGACTGATTTCATTCGGGTTTCTCGGAGATAAACGGTTCAGACGCTATATTCAAAATAGTGGAAGGGTATTTTTGCTTTTTAAAATTTACAATTTTTTACACCGCTGTATCTTATCTTCTACTAGGCGTCTTTAGGATTTTTTTGGCTCCTTACAAGCGCGAAACTCTCCTCTTTCGACTAATTTCATTCGGGTTTTTCGCAGAGAAACGGTTCAGACCCAATATTCAAAATAGTGGAAGGGTATTTTTGATTTTTGAAAATTTCGTATTTTTTAGACCGCTGTGTCTCATCTTCAAGTAGGCGTATTTAGGATTTTTTTGGCTCCTTACAAGCGCGAAACTCTCCTCTTTCGACTGATTTCATTCGTGTTTCTCGGAGATAAACGGTTCAGACGCTATATTCAAAATAGTTGAAGGGTATTTTTGCTTTTTAAAATTTCCAAGTTTTTAAACCGCTGTATCTCATCTTCTACTAGGCGTCTTTAGGATTTTTTTAGCTCCTTACAAGCGCGAAACTCTCCTCTTTCGACAGATTTCATTCGGGTTTTTCGGAGAGAAACGGTTCAGACGCTATATTCAAAAAAGTGAAAGGGTATTTTTAATTTTTTAAAATTTCGTAATTTTTAAACCGCTGTATCTCATCTTCTAGTAGGCATAGTTAGGATTTTTTTGGCTCCCTACAAGCGCGATACTCTCCTCTTTCGAATCATTTCATTCGGGTTTTTCGGAGAGAAACGGTTCAGACGCTATATTCAAATAGTGGAAGGGTATTTTTGATTTTTTAAAATTTCGTAGTTTTAAACCGCAGTATCTTATCTTCTAGTAGGCGTATTTAGGATTTTTTTGGCTCATTTCAAGCGCGAAACTCTCCTCTTTCGACTGATTTCATTCAGGTTTCTCGTAGATAAACGGTTCAGACGCTATATAAATAGTGGAATGGTATTTTTGATTTTTTAAAATTTTGTAGTTTTTAACCCGCTGTATCTTATCTTCTAGTAGGCGTATTTAGGATTTTTTTGGCTCATTTCAAGCGCGAAACTCTCCTCTATCGACTCGTTTCATTCGTGTTTTTCGGAGAGAAACGGGTCAGACGCTATATTCAAGATAGTGGAAGGGTATTTTTGATTTTTTAAAATTTCGTAGTTTTTAAACCGCTGTATTTTATCTTCTAGTAGGCGTATTTAGGATTTTTTTGGCTCCTTACAAGCGCGAAACTCTCCTCTTTCGACTGATTTCATTCGGGTTTTTCGGAGAGAAACGGTTCAGTCGCTATATTCAAAATAGTGGAAGGGTATTTTTGATTTTTTAAAATTTCGAATTATTTAAACCGCTGTATCTTATCTTCTAGTAGGCGTATTTAGGATTCTTTTGGCTCGTTTCAAGCGAGAAACTCTCCTCTTTCGACAGGTTTCATTCGAGTTTTTCGGAGAGAAACGGTTCAGACGCTATATTCAAAATAGTGGAAGGGTATTTTTGATTTTTGAAAATTTCGGAATTTTTAAACCGCTGTATCTTATCTTCTAGTAGGCGTATTTAGGATTTTTTTGGCTCCTTTTAAACGCTAAAGTCTCCTCTTTCGAATTATTTCATTCGGGTTTTTCGGAGAGAAACGGTTCAGACGCTATGTTCAAAATAGTGGAAGGGTATTTTTGATTTCTTAAAATTTCGTAGTTTTTAAACCGCTGTATCTTATCTTCTAGTAGGCGTATTTAGGATTTTTTTGGCACCTTACAAGCCCGAAACTCTCCTCTTCGACTCGTTTCATTCGAGTTTTTCGGTGAGAAACGGTTCAGACGCTATATTCAAAATAGTGGAAGCGTATTTTTGATTTTTTAACACTTGGAAGTCTTTAAACCGCTGTATCTTATCTTCTAGTGGGCGTATTTAGAATCTTTTTGGCTCCTTACAAGCGCGAAACTCTCGTCTTTCGACTCATTTCATTCGAGTTTTTCGGAGAGAAACGGTTCAGACGCTATATTTAAAATAGTGAAAGGTTAACTTTGATTTTTAAAAATTTCGTAGTTTTTAAACCGCTGTATCTTATCTTCTGGTAGGCGTATTTAGGATTTTTTTGGCTCATTTCAAGCGCGAAACTCTTCTCTTTCGACTCGTTTCATTCGAGTTTTTCGGAGAGAAACGGTTCAGACGCTATATTCAAAATAGTGGAAGGGTATTTTTGATCTTTTAAAATTTCGTAGTTTTTAAACCGCTGTATCTTATCTTCTAGTAGGAGTATTTAGGATTTTTTTGGCTCCTTACGAACGCGAAACTCTCCTCTTTCGACTGATTTCATTCGGGTTTCTCGGAGATAAACGGTTCAGACGCTATATTCAAAATAGTGGAAGGGTATTTTTGCTTTTTAAAATTTCCAAGTTTTTAAACCGCTGTATCTTATCTTCTACTAGGCGTCTTTTGGATTTTTTTGTCTCCTTACAAGCGCGAAACTCTCCTCTTTCGACTAATTTCATTCGGGTTTTTCGCAGAGAAACGGTTCAGACCCAATATTCAAAATAGTGGAAGGGTATTTTTGATTTTTGAAAATTTCGTATTTTTTAAACCGCTGTGTCTCATCTTCAAGTAGGCGTATTTAGGATTTTTTTGGCTCCTTACAAGCGCGAAACTCTCCTCTTTCGACTGATTTCATTCGGGTTTCTCGGAGATAAACGGTTCAGACGCTATATTCAAAATAGTTGAAGGGTATTTTTGCTTTTTAAAATTTCCAAGTTTTTAAACCGCTGTATCTCATCTTCTACTAGGCGTCTTTAGGATTTTTTTAGCTCCTTACAAGCGCGAAACTCTCCTCTTTCGACAGATTTCATTCGGGTTTTTCGGAGAGAAACGGTTCAGACGCTATATTCAAAAAAGTGAAAGGGTATTTTTAATTTTTTAAAATTTCGTAATTTTTAAACAGCTGTATCTCATCTTCTAGTAGGCATAGTTAGGATTTTTTTGGCTCCCTACAAGCGCGATACTCTCCTCTTTCGAATCATTTCATTCGGGTTTTTCGGAGAGAAACGGTTCAGACGCTATATTCAAATAGTGGAAGGGTATTTTTGATTTTCTACAATATCAGAGTATTTAAACAGATGTATCTTATCTTCTAGTAGGCGTATTTAGGATTTTTTTGGCACCTTACAAGCGCGAAACTCTCCTCTTTCGACTGATTTGATTCGGGTTTCTCGGAGATAAACGGTTCAGACGCTATATTCAAAATAGTGGAAGGGTATTTTTGATTTTTTAAAATTTCGTAGTTTTAAACCGCAGTATCTTATCTTCTAGTAGGCGTATTTAGGATTTTTTTGGCTCATTTCAAGCGCGAAACTCTCCTCTTTCGACTGATTTCATTCAGGTTTCTCGGAGATAAACGGTTCAGACGCTATATAAATAGTGGAATGGTATTTTTGATTTTTTAAAATTTTGTAGCTTTTAACCCGCTGTATCTTATCTTCTAGTAGGCGTATTTAGGATTTTTTTGGCTCATTTCAAGCGCGAAACTCTCCTCTTTCGACTCGTTTCATTCGTGTTTTTCGGAGAGAAACGGGTCAGACGCTATATTCAAGATAGTGGAAGGGAATTTTTGATTTTTTAAAATTTCGTAGCTTTAAACCGCTGTATCTTATCTTCTAGTAGGCGTATTTAGGATTTTTTCGGCTCATTTCAAGCGCGAAACTCTCCTCTTTCGACTCGTTTCATTCGAGTTTTTCGGAGAGAAACGGTTCAGACGCTATATTCAAAATAGTGGAAGGGTATTTTTGATCTTTTAAAATTTCGTAGTTTTTAAACCGCTGTATCTCATCTTCAAGTAGGCGTATTTAGGATTTTTTAGGCTCCTTACAAGCGCGAAACTCTCCTCTTTCGACTGATTTCATTCGGGTTTCTCGGAGATAAACGGTTCAGACGCTATATTCAAAATAGTGGAAGGGTATTTTTGCTTTTTAAAATTTTCAAGTATTTAAACCGCTGTATCTTATCTTCTACTAGGCGTCTTTAGGATTTTTTTGGCTCCTTACAAGCGCGAAACACTCCTCCTTCGACTGATTTCATTCGGGTTTTTCGCAGAGAAACGGTTCAGACGCTATATTCAAAATAGTGGAAGGGTATTTTTGATTTTTTATAATTTCGTAGTTTTTAAACCGCTGTATCTTATCTTCTAGTAGGCGTATTTAGGATTTTTTTGGCTCATTTCAAGCGCGAAACTCTTCTCATTCGACTGATTTCATTCGGGTTTTTCGGAGAGAAACGGTTCAGACGCTATATTCAAAATAGTGGAAGGGTATTTTTGATTTTTTAAAATTTCGTAGTTTTTAAACCGCTGTATATTATCTTCTAGTAGGCGTATTTAGGATTTTTTTGGCTCCTTACAAGCGCGAAACTCTCCTCTTTCGACTGATTTCATTCGGGTTTCTCGGAGAGAAACGGTTCAGACGCTATATTCAAAATAGTGGAAGGGTATTTTTGATTTTTTATAATTTCGTAGTTTTTAAACCGCTGTATCTTATCTTCTAGTAGGCGTATTTAGGATTTTTTTGGCTCATTTCAAGCGCGAAACTCTACTCTTTCGACTCATTTCATTCGAGTTTTTCGGAGAGAAACGGTTCAGACGCTATATTCAAAAAAGTGAAAGGGTATTTTTAATTTTTTAAAATTTCGTAATTTTTAAACCGCTGTATCATATCTTCAAGTAGGCGTATTTAGGATTTTTTTGGCTCATTTCAAGCGCGAAACTCTCCTCTTTCGGCTGATTTTATTCTGGTTTTTCGTAGAGAAACGGTTCAGACGCTATATTCAAAAAAGTGTAAGGGTATTTTTGATTTTTTAAAATTTCGGAATTTTTAAACCGCTGTATCTTATCTTCAAGTAGGCGTGTTCAGGATTTTTTTATCTCATTTCAAGCGCGAAACGCTCCTCTTTGGACTCATTTCATTCGGGTTTTTCGGAGAGAAACGGTTCAGACGCTATATTCAAAATAGTGGAAGGGTATTTTTGATTTTTTAAAATTTCGTAGTTTTTAAACCGCTGTATCTTATCTTCTAGTAGGCGTATTTAGGATTTTTTTGGCACCTTACAAGCGCGAAACTCTCCTCTTTCGACTGATTTGATTCGGATTTCTCGGAGATAAACGGTTCAGACGCTATATTCAAAATAGTGGAAGGGTATTTTCGATTTTTTAAAATTTCGTAGTTTTAAACCGCAGTATCTTATCTTCTAGTAGGCGTATTTAGGATTTTTTTGGCTCATTTCAAGCGCGAAACTCTCCTCTTTCGACTGATTTCATTCAGGTTTCTCGGAGATAAACGGTTCAGACGCTATATAAATAGTGGAATGGTATTTTTGATTTTTTAAAATTTTGTAGTTTTTAACCCGCTGTATCTTATCTTCAAGTAGGCGTGTTCAGGATTTTTTTATCTCATTTCAAGCGCGAAACGCTCCTCTTTGGACTCATTTCATTCGGGTTTTTCGGAGAGAAACGGTTCAGACGCTATATTCAAATAGTGGAAGGGTATTTTTGATTTTCTACAACATCAGAGTATTTAAACAGATGTATCTTATCTTCTGTAGGCGTATTTAGGATCTTTTTGGCTCCTTACAAGCGCGAAACTCTCGTCTTTCGACTCATTTAATTCGAGTTTTTCGGAGAGAAACCGTTCAGACGCTATATTTAAAATAGTGAAAGGGTAACTTTGATTTTTAAAAATTTCGTAGTTTTTATACCGCTGTATCTTATCTTCTGGTAGGCGTATTTAGGATTTTTTTGGCTCATTTCAAGCGCGAAACTCTTCTCTTTCGACTCGTTTCATTCGAGTTTTTCGGAGAGAAACGGTTCAGACGCTATGTTCAAAATAGTGGAAGGGTATTTTTGATCTTTTAAAATTTCGTAGTTTTTAAACCGCTGTATCTTATCTTCTAGTAGGAGTATTTAGGATTTTTTTGGCTCCTTACGAACGCGAAACTCTCCTCTTTCGACTGATTTCATTCGGGTTTCTCGGAGATAAACGGTTCAGACGCTATATTCAAAATAGTGGAAGGGTATTTTTGCTTTTTAAAATTTCCAAGTTTTTAAACCGCTGTATCTTATCTTCTACTAGGCGTCTTTAGGATTTTTTTGGCTCCTTACAAGCGCGAAACACTCCTCTTTCGACTGATTTCATTCGGGTTTTTCGCAGAGAAACGGTTCAGACCCAATATTCAAAATAGTGGAAGGGTATTTTTGATTTTTGAAAATTTCGTATTTTTTAAACCGCTGTATCTCATCTTCAAGTAGGCGTATTTAGGATTTTTTAGGCTCCTTACAAGCGCGAAACTCTCCTCTTTCGACTGATTTCATTCGGGTTTCTCGGAGATAAACGGTTCAGACGCTATATTCAAAATAGTGGAAGGGTATTTTTGCTTTTTAAAATTTTCAAGTATTTAAACCGCTGTATCTTATCTTCTACTAGGCGTCTTTAGGATTTTTTTGGCTCCTTACAAGCGCGAAACACTCCTCCTTCGACTGATTTCATTCGGGTTTTTCGCAGAGAAACGGTTCAGACCCAATATTCAAAATAGTGGAAGGGTATTTTTGATTTTTGAAAATTTCGTATTTTTTAAACCGCTGTATCTCATCTTCTAGTAGGCATAGTTAGGATTTTTTTGGCTCCCTACAAGCGCGATACTCTCCTCTTTCGAATCATTTCATTCGGGTTTTTCGGAGAGAAACGGTTCAGACGCTATATTCAAATAGTGGAAGGGTATTTTTGATTTTCTACAATATCAGAGTATTTAAACAGATGTATCTTATCTTCTGTAGGCGTATTTAGGATTTTTTTGGATCCTTACAAGCGCGAAACTCTTCTCATTCGACTGATTTCATTCGGGTTTTTCGGAGAGAAACGGTTCAGACGCTATATTCAAAATAGTGGAAGGGTATTTTTGATTTTTTAAAATTTCGTAGTTTTTAAACCGCTGTATATTATTTTCTAGTAGGCGTATTTAGGATTTTTTTGGCTCCATACAAGGGCGAAACTCTCCTCTTTCGACTGATTTCATTCGGGTTTCTCGGAGAGAAACGGTTCAGACGCTATATTCAAAATAGTGGAAGGGTATTTTTGATTTTTTATAATTTCGTAGTTTTTAAACCGCTGTATCTTATCTTCTAGTAGGCGTATTTAGGATTTTTTTGGCTCATTTCAAGCGCGAAACTCTACTCTTTCGACTCATTTCATTCGAGTTTTTCGGAGAGAAACGGTTCAGACGCTATATTCAAAAAAGTGAAAGGGTATTTTTAATTTTTTAAAATTTCGTAATTTTTAAACCGCTGTATCATATCTTCAAGTAGGCGTATTTAGGATTTTTTTGGCTCATTTCAAGCGCGAAACTCTCCTCTTTCGGCTGATTTTATTCTGGTTTTTCGTAGAGAAACGGTTCAGACGCTATATTCAAAAAAGTGGAAGGGTATTTTTGATTTTTTAAAATTTCGGAATTTTTAAACCGCTGTATCTTATCTTCAAGTAGGCGTGTTCAGGATTTTTTTATCTCATTTCAAGCGCGAAACGCTCCTCTTTGGACTCATTTCATTCGGGTTTTTCGGAGAGAAACGGTTCAGACGCTATATTCAAAATAGTGGAAGGGTATTTTTGATTTTTTAAAATTTCGTAGTTTTAAACCGCTGTATCTTATCTTCTAGTAGGCGTATTTAGGATTTTTTTGGCACCTTACAAGCGCGAAACTCTCCTCTTTCGACTGATTTGATTCGGATTTCTCGGAGATAAACGGTTCAGACGCTATATTCAAAATAGTGGAAGGGTATTTTTGATTTTTTAAAATTTCGTAGTTTTAAACCGCAGTATCTTATCTTCTAGTAGGCGTATTTAGGATTTTTTTGGCTCATTTCAAGCGCGAAACTCTCCTCTTTCGGCTGATTTTATTCTGGTTTTTCGGAGAGAAACGGTTCAGACGCTATATTCAAAAAAGTGGAAGGGTATTTTTGATTTTCTACAATATCAGAGTATTTAAACAGATGTATCTTATCTTCTGTAGGCGTATTTAGGATTTTTTTGGATCCTTACAAGCGCGAAACTCTTCTCATTCGACTGATTTCATTCGTGTTTTTCGGAGAGAAACGGGTCAGACGCTATATTCAAGATAGTGGAAGGGAATTTTTGATTTTTTAAAATTTCGTAGCTTTAAACCGCTGTATCTTATCTTCTAGTAGGCGTATTTAGGATTTTTTCGGCTTATTTCAAGCGCGAAACTCTCCTCTTTCGACTCGTTTCATTCGTGTTTTTCGGAGAGAAACGGGTCAGACGCTATATTCAAGATAGTGGAAGGGAATTTTTGATTTTTTAAAATTTCGTAGCTTTAAACCGCTGTATCTTATCTTCTAGTAGGCGTATTTAGGATTTTTTCGGCTCATTTCAAGCGCGAAACTCTCCTCTTTTGACTCGTTTCATTCGAGTTTTTCGGAGAGAAACGGTTCAGACGCTATATTCAAAATAGTGGAAGGGTATTTTTGATTTTCTACAATATCAGAGTATTTAAACAGATGTATCTTATCTTCTGTAGGCGTATTTAGGATTTTTTTGGATCCTTACAAGCGCGAAACTCTTCTCATTCGACTGATTTCATTCGGGTTTTTCGGAGAGAAACGGTTCAGACGCTATATTCAAAAAAGTGAAAGGGTATTTTTAATTTTTTAAAATTTCGTAATTTTTAAACCGCTGTATCTTATCTTCAAGTATGCGTATTTAGGATTTTTTTGGCTTATTTCGAACGCGAAACTCTCCACTTTCGACGCGTTTCATTCGAGTTTTTCGGAGAGAAACGGTTCAGACGCTATATTCAAAATAGTGGAAGGGTATTTTTGATTTTTTAAAATTTCGTAGTTTTTAAACCGCTGTATCTTATCTTCTAGTAGGCGTATTTAGGATTTTTTTGGCTCCTTACAAGCGCGAAACTCTCCTCTTTCGACTGCTTTCATTCGGGTTTCACGGAGATAAACGGTTCTGACGCTATATTCAAAATAGTGGAAGGGTATTTTTGATTTTTTAAAATTTCGAAGTCTTTAAACCGCTGTATCTTATCATCTTGTAGGCGTATTAAGGATTTTTTGGCTCCTTACAAGCGTGAAACTCTCCTGTTTCGACTGATTTCATTCGGGTTTTTCGGAGAGAAACGGTTCAGACGCTATATTCAAAAGAGTGGAAGGGTATTTTTGATTTTTTAAAATTTCGAAGTCTTTAAACCGCTGTATCTTATCTTCTAGTAGGCGTATTTAGGATTTTTTTGGCTCCTTACAAGCGCCAAACTCTCCTCTTTCGACTGATTTCATTCGGGTTTTTCGCAGAGAAACGGTTCAGACCCAATATTCAAAATAGTGGAAGGCAATTTTTGATTTTTGAAAATTTCGTATTTTTTAAACCGCTGTATCTCATCTTCTAGTAGGCGTATTTAGGATATATTTGGCACATTTCAAGCGTGAAACTCTCCTCTTTCTACTCGTTTCGTTCGAGTTTTTCGGAGAGAAACGGTTCAGACGCTATATTCAAAATAGTGGAAGCGTATTTTTGATTTTTTAAAACTTCGAAGTCTTTAAACCGCTGTATCTTATCTTCTAGTAGGCTTATTTAGGATTTTTTTGGCTCATTTCAAGCGCGAAACTCTCCTCTTTCGACTGATTTCATTCTGGTTTTTCGGAGAGAAACGGTTGAGACACTATATTCAAAATAGTGGAAGGGTATTTTTGCTTTTTAAAATTTCCAAGATTTTAAACCGCTGTATCTTATCTTCTACTAGGCGTCTTTTGGATTTTTTTGGCTCCTTACAAGCGCGAAACTCTCCTCTTTCGACAGATTTCATTCGGGTTTTTCGCAGAGAAACGGTTCAGACCCAATATTCAAAATAGTGGAAGGGTATTTTTGATTTTTTAAAATTTCGAGGTTTTAAACCGCAGTATCTTATCTTCTAGTAGGCGTATTTAGGATTTTTTTGGCTAATTACAAGCGCGAAACTCTCCTCTTTCGACTGATTTCATTCTTGTTTTTCGCAGAGAAACGGTTCAGACCCAATATTCAAAATAGTGGAAGGGTATTTTTGATTTTTGATAATTTCGTAATTTTAAACCGCTGTATCTTATCTTCTGGTAGGCGTATTTAGGATTTTTTTGGCTTATTTCAAGCGCGAAACTCTCCTCTTTCGACTCGTTTCGTTCGAGTTTTTCGGAGAGAAACGGTTCAGACGCTATATTCAAAATAGTGGAAGCGTATTTTTGATTTTTTAAAACTTCGAAGTATTTAAACCGCTGTATCTTATCTTCTAGTAGGCTTATTTAGGATTTTTTTGGCTCATTTCAAACGCGAAACTCTCCTCTTTCGACTGACTTCATTCGGGTTTTTCGGAGAGAAACGGTTCAGACGCTATATTCAAAATAGTGGAACGGTATTTATGATTTTTTAAAATTTCGTAGTCTTTAAACCGCTGTATCTTATCTTCTATTCGGCGTATTTAGGATTTTTTTGGCTCATTTCAAGCGCGAAACTCACCTCTTTAGACTCGTTTCATTCGAGTTTTTCGGAGAGAAACGGGTCAGACGCTATATTCAAAATAGTGGAAGGGTATTTTTGATTTTTTAAAATTTCGTAGTCTTTAAACCGCTGTATTTTATCTTCTATTCGGCGTATTTAGGATTTTTTGGCTCATTTCAAGCGCGAAGCTCTCCTCTTTAGACTCGTTTCATTCGGGTTTTTCGCAGAGAAACGGTTCAGACCCAATATTCAAAATAGTGGAATGGTATTTTTGATTTTTTAAAATTTCGTAGTATTTAAACCGCTGTATCTTATCTTATAGTAGGCGTATTTAGG
Source organism: Apis florea (assembly GCF_048593485.1). Lineage (NCBI taxonomy): Eukaryota > Metazoa > Arthropoda > Insecta > Hymenoptera > Apidae > Apis > Apis florea. The sequence goes on from NW_028256586.1 coordinate 11,311, forward strand.
ATTTTTTTGGCTCCTTACAAGCGCGAAACTCTCCTCATTCGACCTATTTCATTCGGGTTTTTCGCAGAGAAACGGTTCAGACCCAATATTCAAAATAGTGGAAGGGTATTTTTGATTTTTTAAAATTTCGAGGTTTTTAAACCGCATTATCTTATCTTCTAGTAGGCGTATTTAGGAATTTTTTGGCTCATTTCAAGCGCGAAACTCTCCTCTTTCGACTCGTTTCATTCGAGTTTTTCGAAGAGAAACGGTTCAGACGCTATATTCAAAATAGTGGAAGGGTATTTTTGCTTTTTAAAATTTCCAAGTTTTTAAACCGCTGTATCTTATCTTCTACTAGGCGTCTTTAGGATTTTTTTGGCTCCATACAAGCGCGAAACTCTCCTCTTTCGACTGATTTCATTCGGTTTTTTCGCAGAGAAACGGTTCAGACCCAATATTCAAAATAGTGGAAGGGTATTTTTGATTTTTTAAAATTTCGAGGTTTTTAAACCGCAGTATCTTATCTTCTAGTAGGCGTATTTAGGATTTTTTTGGCTCATTTCAAGCGCGAAACTCTCCTCTTTCGACTGATTTCATTCGGGTTTTTCGGAGAGAAACGGTTCAGACGCTATATTCAAAATAGTGGAAGGGTATTTATGATTTTTTAAAATTTCGTAGTCTTTAAACCGCTGTATCTTATCTTCTATTCGGCGTATTTAGGATTTTTTTGGCTCATTTCAAGCGCGAAACTCACCTCTTTAGACTCGTTTCATTCGAGTTTTTCGGAGAGAAACGGGTCAGACGCTATATTCAAAATAGTGGAAGGGTATTTTTGATTTTTTAAAATTTCGTAGTTTTTAAACCGCTGTATCTTATCTTCTAGGAGGCGTATTTAGGATTTTTTGGCTCATTTCAAGCGCGAAACTCTCCTCTTTCGACTCGTTTCATTCGAGTTTTTCGGAGAGAAACGGTTCAGACGCTATATTCAAAATAGTGGAAGGGTATTTTTGATTTTTTAAAATTTCGTAGTTTTTAAACTGCTGTATCTTATCTTCTAGTAGGCGTATTTAGGATTTTTTTGGCTTATTTCGAACGCGAAACTCTCCTCTTTCGACTCGTTTCATTCGAGTTTTTCGGAGAGAAACGGTTCAGACGCTATATTCAAAAGAGTGGAAGGGTATCTTTGATTTTTTAAAATTTCGTAGTTTTTAAACCGCTGTGTCTTATCTTCTAGTAGGCGTATTTTTTTGGCTCCTTACAAGCGCGAAACTCTCCCCTTTCGACTGATTTGATTCGGGTTTCTCGGAGATAAACGGTTCAGACGCTATATTCAAAATAGTGAAAGGGTATTTTTGCTTTTTAAAATTTCCAAGTTTTTAAACCGCTGTATCTTATCTTCTACTAGGCGTCTTTAGGATTTTTTTGGCTCCTTACAAGCGCGAAACTCTCCTCATTCGACTGATTTCATTCGGGTTTTTCGCAGAGAAACGGTTCAGACCCAATATTCAAAATAGTGGAAGGGTATTTTTGATTTTTTAAAATTTCGAGGTTTTTAAACTGCATTATCTTATCTTCTAGTAGGAGTATTTAGGATTTTTTAGGTTCATTTCAAGCGCGAAACTCTCCTCTTTCGACTCGTTTCATTCGAGTTTTTCGAAGAGAAACGGTTCAGACGCTATATTCAAAATAGTGGAAGGGTATTTTTGCTTTTTAAAATTTCCAAGTTTTTAAACCGCTGTATCTTATCTTCTACTAGGCGTCTTTAAGATTTTTTTGGCTCCATACAAGCGCGAAACTCTCCTCTTTCGACTGATTTCATTCGGGTTTTTTCGCAGAGAAACGGTTCAGACCCAATATTCAAAATAGTGGAAGGGTATTTTTGATTTTTTAAAATTTCGAGGTTTTTAAACCGCATTATCTTATCTTCTAGTAGGCGTATTTAGGATTTTTTTGGCTCATTTCAAGCGCGAAACTCTCCTCTTTCGACTGATTTCATTCGGGTTTTTCGGAGAGAAACGGTTAAGACACTATATTCAAAATAGTGAAAGGGTATTTTTGCTTTTTAAAATTTCCAAGTTTTTAAACCGCTGTATCTTATCTTCTACTAGGCGTATTCACGATATTTTTGGCACATTTCAAGCGCGAAACTCTCATCTTTCGACTCGTTTCATTCGAGTTTTTCGGAGGGAAACGGTTCAGACGCTATATTCAAAATAGTGGAAGGGAATTTTTGATTTTTTAAATTTTCGGAGATTTGAAACCGCTGTATCTTATCTTCTAGTAAGGGTATTTAGGATTTTTTTGGCTCATTTCAAGCGCGAAACTCTTCTCTTTCGACTGATTTAATTCGGGTTTTTCGGAGATAAACGGTTCAGACACTATATTCAAAATAGTGGAAGGGTATTTTTGCTTTTTAAAATTTCGTAGTTTTTAAACCGCTGTATCTTATCTTCTACTAGGCGTCTTTAGGATTTTTTTGGTTCCTTACAAGCGCGAAACTCTCCTCTTTCGACTGATTTCATTCTTGTTTTTCGCAGAGAAACGGTTCAGACCCAATATTAAAATAGTGGAAGGGTATCTTTGATTTTTAAAAATTTTGTAGTTTTTAAACCGCTGTATCTTATCTTGTAGTAGGCGTATTTAGGATTTTTTAGGCTCATTTCAAGCGCGAAACTCTCCTCTTTCGACTCGTTTCATTCGAGTTTTTCGGAGAGAAACGGTTCAGACGCTATATTCAAAATAGTGGAACGGTATTTTTGATTTTTTAAAATTTCGGAATATTTAAACCGCTGTATCTTATCTTCTAGTAGGCGTATTTAGGATTTTTTTGGCTCCTTACAAGCGCGAAACTCTCCTCTTTCGACTGATTTCATTCGGGTTTTTCGGAGAGAAACGTTTCAGACGCTATATTCAAAATAGTGGAAGGGTATTTTTGATTTTTTAAAATTTCGTAGTATTTAAACCGCTGTATCTTATCTTCTAGTAGGCGTATTTAGGATTTTTTTGGCTCCTTATAAGCGCGAAACTCTCCTCTTTCGACTAATTTCATTCGGGTTTTTCGGAGAGAAACGGTTCAGACGCTATATTCAAAATAGTGGAAGGGTATTTATGATTTTTTAAAATTTCGTAGTCTTTAAACCGCTGTATCTTATCTTCTATTCGGCGTATTTAGGATTTTTTGGCTCATTTCAAGCGCGAAGCTCTCCTCTTTAGACTCGTTTCATTCGAGTTTTTCGGAGAGAAACGGGTCAGACGCTATATTCAAAATAGTGGAAGGGTATTTTTGATTTTTTAAAATTTCGTAGTATTTAAACCGCTGTATCTTATCTTATAGTAGGCGTATTTAGGATTTTTTTGGCTCCTTACAAGCGCGAAACTCTCCTCATTCGACCTATTTCATTCGGGTTTTTCGCAGAGAAACGGTTCAGACCCAATATTCAAAATAGTGGAAGGGTATTTTTGATTTTTTAAAATTTCGAGGTTTTTAAACCGCATTATCTTATCTTCTAGTAGGCGTATTTAGGAATTTTTTGGCTCATTTCAAGCGCGAAACTCTCCTCTTTCGACTCGTTTCATTCGAGTTTTTCGAAGAGAAACGGTTCAGACGCTATATTCAAAATAGTGGAAGGGTATTTTTGCTTTTTAAAATTTCCAAGTTTTTAAACCGCTGTATCTTATCTTCTACTAGGCGTCTTTAAGATTTTTTTGGCTCCATACAAGCGCGAAACTCTCCTCTTTCGACTGATTTCATTCGGTTTTTTCGCAGAGAAACGGTTCAGACCCAATATTCAAAATAGTGGAAGGGTATTTTTGATTTTTTAAAATTTCGAGGTTTTTAAACCGCATTATCTTATCTTCTAGTAGGCGTATTTAGGATTTTTTTGGCTCATTTCAAGCGCGAAACTCTCCTCTTTCGACTGATTTCATTCGGGTTTTTCGGAGAGAAACGGTTGAGACACTATATTCAAAATAGTGGAAGGGAATTTTTGCTTTTTAAAACTTCCAAGTTTTTAAACCGCTGTATCTTATCTTCTACTAGGCGTATTCACGATATTTTTGGCACATTTCAAGCGCGAAACTCTCTTCTTTCGTCTCGTTTCATTCGAGTTTTTCGGAGGGAAACGGTTCAGACGCTATATTCAAAATAGTGGAAGGGAATTTTTGATTTTTTAAATTTTCGGAGATTTGAAACCGCTGTATCTTATCTTCTAGTAGGGGTATTTAGGATTTTTTTGGCTCATTTCAAGCGCGAAACTCTTCTCTTTCGACTGATTTAATTCAGGTTTTTCGGAGATAAACGGTTCAGACATTATATTCAAAATAGTGGAAGGGTATTTTTGCTTTTTAAAATTTCCAACTTTTTAAACCGCTGTATCTTATCTTCTACTAGGCGTCCTTAGGATTTTTTTGGTTCCTTACAAGCGCGAAACTCTCCTCTTTCGACTGATTTCATTCTTGTTTTTCGCAGAGAAACGGTTCAGACCCAATATTCAAAATAGTGGAAGGGTATCTTTGATTTTTAAAAATTTTGTAGTTTTTAAACCGCTGTATCTTATCTTGTAGTAGGCGTATTTAGGATTTTTTTGGCTCATTTCAAGCGCGAAACTCTCCTCTTTCGACTCGTTTCATTCGAGTTTTTCGGAGAGAAACGGTTCAGACGCTATATTCAAAATAGTGGAAGGGTATTTTTGATTTTTTAAAATTTCGGAATATTTAAACCGCTGTATCTTATCTTCTAGTAGGCGTATTTAGGATTTTTTTGGCTCCTTACAAGCGCGAAACTCTCCTCTTTCGACTGATTTCATTCGGGTTTTTCGGAGAGAAACGTTTCAGACGCTATATTCAAAATAGTGGAAGGGTATTTTTGATTTTTTAAAATTTCGAAGTCTTTCAACCGCTGTATCTTATCTTCTAGTAGGCTAATTTAGGATTTTTTTGGCTTATTTCAAGCGCGAAACTCTCCTCTTTCGAATCGTTTCATTCGGCTTTTTCGGAGAAACGGTTCAGACGCTATATTCAAAATAGTGACAGGGTATTTTTGATTTTTTAAAATTTCGAGGTATTTAAACCGCTGTATCTTATCTTCTAGTAGGCGTATTTAGGATTTTTTGGCTCCTTACAAGCGTGAAACTCTCCTGTTTCGACTGATTTCATTCGGGTTTCACGGAGATAAACGGTTCAGACGCTATATTCAAAATAGTGGAAAGGTATTTTTGATTTTTTAAAATTTCGAAGTCTTTAAACCGCTGTATCTTATCATCTAGTAGGCGTATTTAGGATTTTTTGGCTCCTTACAAGCGTGAAACTCTCCTGTTTCGACTGATTTCATTCGGGTTTTTCGGAGAGAAACGGTTCAGACGCTATATTCAAAAGAGTGGAAGGGTATTTTTGATTTTTTAAAATTTCGAAGTCTTTAAACCGCTGTATCTTATCTTCTAGTAGGCGTATTTAGGATTTTTTTGGCTCCTTACAAGCGCGAAACTCTCCTCTTTCGACTGATTTCATTCGGGTTTTTCGGAGAGAAACGGTTCAGACGCTATATTCAAAATAGTGGAAGGGTATCTTTGATTTTTTAAATTTTCGGAGATTTGAAACCGCTGTATCTTATCTTCTAGTAGGGGTATTTAGGATTTTTTTGGCTCATTTCAAGCGCGAAACTCTTCTCTTTCGACTGATTTAATTCAGGTTTTTCGGAGATAAACGGTTCAGACATTATATTCAAAATAGTGGAAGGGTATTTTTGCTTTTTAAAATTTCCAACTTTTTAAACCGCTGTATCTTATCTTCTACTAGGCGTCTTTAGGATTTTTTTGGCTCCTTACAAGCGCGAAACTCTCCTCTTTCGACTGATTTCATTCTTGTTTTTCGCAGAGAAACGGTTCAGACCCAATATTCAAAATAGTGGAAGGGTATCTTTGATTTTTAAAAATTTTGTAGTTTTTAAACCGCTGTATCTTATCTTGTAGTAGGCGTATTTAGGATTTTTTTGGCTCATTTCAAGCGCGAAATTCTCCTCTTTCGACTCGTTTCATTCGAGTTTTTCGGAGAGAAACGGTTCAGACGCTATATTCAAAATAGTGGAAGGGTATTTTTGATTTTTTAAAATTTCGGAATATTTAAACCGCTGTATCTTATCTTCTAGTAGGCGTATTTAGGATTTTTTTGGCTCCTTACAAGCGCGAAACTCTCCTCTTTCGACTGATTTCATTCGGGTTTTTCGGAGAGAAACGTTTCAGACGCTATATTCAAAATAGTGGAAGGGTATTTTTGATTTTTTAAAATTTCGAAGTCTTTCAACCGCTGTATCTTATCTTCTAGTAGGCTAATTTAGGATTTTTTTGGCTTATTTCAGGCGCGAAACTCTCCTCTTTCGAATCGTTTCATTCGGCTTTTTCGGAGAAACGGTTCAGACGCTATATTAAAAATAGTGACAGGGTATTTTTGATTTTTTAAAATTTCGAGGTATTTAAACCGCTGTATCTTATCTTCTAGTAGGCGTATTTAGGATTTTTTGGCTCCTTACAAGCGTGAAACTCTCCTGTTTCGACTGATTTCATTCGGCTTTCACGGAGATAAACGGTTCAGACGCTATATTCAAAATAGTGGAAAGGTATTTTTGATTTTTTAAAATTTCGAAGTCTTTAAACCGCTGTATCTTATCATCTAGTAGGCGTATTTAGGATTTTTTGGCTCCTTACAAGCGTGAAACTCTCCTGTTTCGAATGATTTCATTCGGGTTTTTCGGAGAGAAACGGTTCAGACGCTATATTCAAAAGAGTGGAAGGGTATTTTTGATTTTTTAAAATTTCGAAGTCTTTAAACCGCTGTATCTTATTTTCTAGTAGGCGTATTTAGGATTTTTTTGGCTCCTTACAAGCGCGAAACTCTCCTCTTTCGACTGATTTCATTCGGGTTTTTCGGAGAGAAACGGTTCAGACGCTATATTCAAAAAAGTGGAAGGGTATTTTTGATTTTCTAAAATTTCGAACACTTTAAACCGCTGTATCTTATCTTCTAGTAGGCTAATTTAGGATTTTTTTGGCTTATTTCAAGCGCGAAACTCTCCTCTTTCGAATCGTTTCATTCGGCTTTTTCGGAGAGAAACCGTTCAGACGCTATATTCAAAATAGTGAAAAGTTATTTTTGATTTTTTAAAATTTCGTAGTTTTTAAACCGCTGTATCTTATCTTCTAGTTGTCGTATTTAGGATTTTTTTTGCTCATTTCAAGCGCGAAACTTTCCTCTTTCGACAGGTTTCATTCGAGTTTTTCGGAGAGAAACGGTTCAGACTCTATATTCAAAAGAGTGGAAGGGTATTTTTAATTTTTTAAAATTTCGTAGTATTTAAACCGCTGTATCTTATCTTCTAGTAGGCTTATTTAGGATTTTTTTGGCTCATTTCAAGCGCGAAACTCTCCTCCTTCGACTCGTTTCATTCGAGTTTTTCGGAGAGAAACGGTTCAGACGCTATATTCAAAATAATGGCAGGGTATTTTTGATTTTTTAAAATTTCGGAATTTTTAAACCGTTGTACCTAATCTTCTAATAGGGGTATTTAGGATTTTTTTGGCTCCTTACAAGCGCGAAACTCTCCTCATTCGACTGATTTCATTCGAGTTTTTCGAAGAGAAACGGTTCAGACGCTATATTCAAAATAGTGGAAGGGTATTTTTGCTTTTTAAAATTTCCAAGTTTTTAAACCGCTGTATCTTATCTTCTACTAGGCGTCTTTAAGATTTTTTTGGCTCCATACAAGCGCGAAACTCTCCTCTTTCGACTGATTTCATTCGGTTTTTTCGCAGAGAAACGGTTCAGACCCAATATTCAAAATAGTGGAAGGGTATTTTTGATTTTTTAAAATTTCGTAGTATTAAAACCGCTGTATCTTATCTTCTAGTAGGCGTATTTAAGATTTTTTTGGCTCCTTACAAGCGTGAAACTCTCCTCTTTCGACTGATTTCATTCGGGTTTTTCGGAGAGAAACGGTTCAGAGGCTATATTCAAAATAGTGGTAGGGTATTTTTGATTTTTTAAAATTCCGACGATTTTAAACCGCTGTATCTTATCTTCTAGTAGGCGTATTTCGGATTTTTTTGGCTCATTTTAAGCGCGAAACTCTCCTCCTTCGACGCGTTTCATTCGAGTTTTTCGGAGAGAAAAGGTTCAGACGCTATATTCAAAATAGTGGAAGGGTATTTTTGATTTTTTAAAATTTCGGAATATTTAAACCGCTGTATCTTATCTTCTAGTAGGCGTATTTAGGATTTTTTTGGCTCCTGACAAGCGCGAAACTCTCCTCTTTCGACTGATTTCATTCGGGTTTCTCGGAGATAAACGGTTCAGACGCTATATTCAAAATAGTGGAAGAGTATTTTTGATTTTTTAAAATTTCGTAGTTTTAAACCGCTGTATCTTATCTTCTAGTAGGCGTATTTAGGATTTTTTTGGCTCATTACAAGCGCGAAACTCTCCTCTTTCGACTGCTTTCATTCGGGTTTCACGGAGATAAACGGTTCAGACGCTATATTCAAAATAGTGGAAAGGTATTTTTGATTTTTTAAAATTTCGAAGTCTTTAAACCGCTGTATCTTATCATCTAGTAGGCGTATTAAGGATTTTTTGGCTCCTTACAAGCGTGAAACTCTCCTGTTTCGACTGATTTCATTCGGGTTTTTCGGAGAGAAACGGTTCAGACGCTATATTCAAAAGAGTGGAAGGGTATTTTTGATTTTTTAAAATTTCGAAGTCTTTAAACCGCTGTATCTTATCTTCTAGTAGGCGTATTTAGGATTTTTTTGGCTCCTTACAAGCGCGAAACTCTCCTCTTTCGACTGATTTCATTCGGGTTTTTCGCAGAGAAACGGTTCAGACCCAATATTCAAAATAGTGGAAGGGTATTTTTGTTTTTTTAAAATTTCGAGGTTTTAAACCGCATTATCTTATCTTCTAGTAGGCGTATTTAGGATTTTTTTGGTTAATTACAAGCGCGAAACTCTCCTCTTTCGACTGATTTCATTCTTGTTTTTCGCAGAGAAACGGTTCAGACCCAATATTCAAAATAGTGGAAGGGTATTTTTGATTTTTGATAATTTCGTAATTTTAAACCGCTGTATCTTATCTTCTGGTAGGCGTATTTAGGATTTTTTTGGCTTATTTCAAGCGCGAAACTCTCCTCTTTCGACTCGTTTCGTTCGAGTTTTTCGGAGAGAAACGGTTCAGACGCTATATTCAAAATAGTGGAAGCGTATTTTTGATTTTTTAAAACTTCGAAGTATTTAAACCGCTGTATCTTATCTTCTAGTAGGCTTATTTAGGATTTTTTTGGCTCATTTCAAACGCGAAACTCTCCTCTTTCGACTGACTTCATTCGGGTTTTTCGGAGAGAAACGGTTCAGACGCTATATTCAAAATAGTGGAACGGTATTTATGATTTTTTAAAATTTCGTAGTCTTTAAACCGCTGTATCTTATCTTCTATTCGGCGTATTTAGGACTTTTTTGGCTCATTTCAAGCGCGAAACTCACCTCTTTAGACTCGTTTCATTCGAGTTTTTCGGAGAGAAACGGGTCAGACGCTATATTCAAAATAGTGGAAGGGTATTTTTGATTTTTTAAAATTTCGTAGTTTTTAAACCGCTGTATCTTATCTTCTAGGAGGCGTATTTAGGATTTTTTGGCTCATTTCAAGCGCGAAACTCTCCTCTTTCGACTCGTTTCATTCGAGTTTTTCGGAGAGAAACGGTTCAGACGCTATATTCAAAATAGTGGAAGGGTATTTTTGATTTTTTAAAATTTCGAAGTATTTAAACCGCTGTATCTTATCTTCTAGTAGGCGTATTTAGGATTTTTTTGGCTTATTTCGAACGCGAAACTCTCCTCTTTCGACTCGTTTCATTCGAGTTTTTCGAAGAGAAACGGTTCAGACGCTATATTCAAAATAGTGGAAGGGTATTTTTGCTTTTTAAAATTTCCAAGTTTTTTAAACCGCTGTATCTTATCTTCTACTAGGCGTCTTTAAGATTTTTTTGGCTCCATACAAGCGCGAAACTCTCCTCTTTCGACTGATTTCATTCGGGTTTTTTCGCAGAGAAACGGTTCAGACCCAATATTCAAAATAGTGGAAGGGTATTTTTGATTTTTTAAAATTTCGAGGTTTTAAACCGCATTATCTTATCTTCTAGTAGGCGTATTTAGGATTTTTTTGGCTCATTTCAAGCGCGAAACTCTCCTCTTTCGACTGATTTCATTCGGGTTTTTCGGAGAGAAACGGTTAAGACACTATATTCAAAATAGTGAAAGGGTATTTTTGCTTTTTAAAATTTCCAAGTTTTTAAACCGCTGTATCTTATCTTCTACTAGGCGTATTCACGATATTTTTGGCACATTTCAAGCGCGAAACTCTCATCTTTCGACTCGTTTCATTCGAGTTTTTCGGAGGGAAACGGTTCAGACCCAATATTAAAATAGTGGAAGGGTATCTTTGATTTTTAAAAATTTCGTAGTATTTAAACCGCTGTATCTTATCTTATAGTAGGCGTATTTAGGATTTTTTAGGCTCATTTCAAGCGCGAAACTCTCCTCATTCGACTTATTTCATTCGGGTTTTTCGCAGAGAAACGGTTCAGACCCAATATTCAAAATAGTGGAAGGGTATTTTTGATTTTTTAAAATTTCGAGGTTTTTAAACCGCATTATCTTATCTTCTAGTAGGCGTATTTAGGAATTTTTTGGCTCATTTCAAGCGCGAAACTCTCCTCTTTCGACTCGTTTCATTCGAGTTTTTCGAAGAGAAACGGTTCAGACGCTATATTCAAAATAGTGGAAGGGTATTTTTGCTTTTTAAAATTTCCAAGTTTTTAAACCGCTGTATCTTATCTTCTACTAGGCGTCTTTAAGATTTTTTTGGCTCCATACAAGCGCGAAACTCTCCTCTTTCGACTGATTTCATTCGGTTTTTTCGCAGAGAAACGGTTCAGACCCAATATTCAAAATAGTGGAAGGGTATTTTTGATTTTTTAAAATTTCGAGGTTTTTAAACCGCATTATCTTATCTTCTAGTAGGCGTATTTAGGATTTTTTTGGCTCATTTCAAGCGCGAAACTCTCCTCTTTCGACTGATTTCATTCGGGTTTTTCGGAGAGAAACGGTTGAGACACTATATTCAAAATAGTGGAAGGGTATTTTTGCTTTTTAAAATTTCCAAGTTTTTAAACCGCTGTATCTTATCTTCTACTAGGCGTATTCACGATATTTTTGGCACATTTCAAGCGCGAAACTCTCTTCTTTCGACTCGTTTCATTCGAGTTTTTCGGAGGGAAACGGTTCAGACGCTATATTCAAAATAGTGGAAGGGAATTTTTGATTTTTTAAATTTTCGGAGATTTGAAACCGCTGTATCTTATCTTCTAGTAGGGGTATTTAGGATTTTTTTGGCTCATTTCAAGCGCGAAACTCTTCTCTTTCGACTGATTTAATTCAGGTTTTTCGGAGATAAACGGTTCAGACATTATATTCAAAAGAGTGGAAGGGTATTTTTGCTTTTTAAAATTTCCAACTTTTTAAACCGCTGTATCTTATCTTCTACTAGGCGTCTTTAGGATTTTTTTGGTTCCTTACAAGCGCGAAACTCTCCTCTTTCGACTGATTTCATTCTTGTTTTTCGCAGAGAAACGGTTCAGACCCAATATTCAAAATAGTGGAAGGGTATCTTTGATTTTTAAAAATTTTGTAGTTTTTAAACCGCTGTATCTTATCTTGTAGTAGGCGTATTTAGGATTTTTTTGGCTCATTTCAAGCGCGAAACTCTCCTCTTTCGACTCGTTTCATTCGAGTTTTTCGGAGAGAAACGGTTCAGACGCTATATTCAAAATAGTGGAAGGGTATTTTTGATTTTTTAAAATTTCGGAATATTTAAACCGCTGTATCTTATCTTCTAGTAGGCGTATTTAGGATTTTTTTGGCTCCTTACAAGCGCGAAACTCTCCTCTTTCGACTGATTTCATTCGGGTTTTTCGGAGAGAAACGTTTCAGACGCTATATTCAAAATAGTGGAAGGGTATTTTTGATTTTTTAAAATTTCGAAGTCTTTCAACCGCTGTATCTTATCTTCTAGTAGGCTAATTTAGGATTTTTTTGGCTTATTTCAGGCGCGAAACTCTCCTCCTTCGAATAGTTTCATTCGGCTTTTTCGGAGAAACGGTTCAGACGCTATATTCAAAATAGTGACAGGGTATTTTTGATTTTTTAAAATTTCGAGGTATTTAAACCGCTGTATCTTATCTTCTAGTAGGCGTATTTAGGATTTTTTGGCTCCTTACAAGCGTGAAACTCTCCTGTTTCGACTGATTTCATTCGGGTTTCACGGAGATAAACGGTTCAGACGCTATATTCAAAATAGTGGAAAGGTATTTTTGATTTTTTAAAATTTCGAAGTCTTTAAACCGCTGTATCTTATCATCTAGTAGGCGTATTTAGGATTTTTCGGCTCCTTACAAGCGTGAAACTCTCCTGTTTCGACTGATTTCATTCGGGTTTTTCGGAGAGAAACGGTTCAGACGCTATATTCAAAAGAGTGGAAGGGTATTTTTGATTTTTTAAAATTTCGAAGTCTTTAAACCGCTGTATCTTATCTTCTAGTAGGCGTATTTAGGATTTTTTTGGCTCCTTACAAGCGCGAAACTCTCCTCTTTCGACTGATTTCATTCGGGTTTTTCGGAGAGAAACGGTTCAGACGCTATATTCAAAAAAGTGGAAGGGTATTTTTGATTTTCTAAAATTTCGAACACTTTAAACCGCTGTATCTTATCTTCTAGTAGGCTAATTTAGGATTTTTTTGGCTTATTTCAAGCGCGAAACTCTCCTCTTTCGAATCGTTTCATTCGGCTTTTTCGGAGAGAAACCGTTCAGTCGCTATATTCAAAATAGTGAAAAGTTATTTTTGATTTTTTAAAATTTCGTAGTTTTTAAACCGCTGTATCTTATTTTCTAGTTGTCGTATTTAGGATTTTTTTTGCTCATTTCAAGCGCGAAACTTTCCTCTTTCGACAGGTTTCATTCGAGTTTATCGGAGAGAAACGGTTCAGACTCTATATTCAAAAGAGTGGAAGGGTATTTTTGATTTTTTAAAATTTCGTAGTTTTAAACCGCAGTATCTTATCTTCTAGTAGGCTTATTTAGGATTTTTTTGGCTCATTTCAAGCGCGAAACTCTCCTCCTTCGACTCGTTTCATTCGAGTTTTTCGGAGAGAAACGGTTCAGACGCTATATTCAAAATAATGGCAGGGTATTTTTGATTTTTTAAAATTTCGGAATTTTTTAACCGTTGTACCTAATCTTCTAATAGGGGTACTTAGGATTTTTTTGGCTCCTTACAAGCGCGAAACTCTCCTCATTCGACTGATTTCATTCGGGTTTTTCGGAGAGAAACGGTTCAGACGGTCAATTCAAAATAGTGGAAGGGTATTTTTGATTTTTTAAAATTTCGAAGTATTTAAACCGCTGTATCTTATCTTCTAGTAGGCGTATTTAGGATTTTTTTGGCTCATTTCAAGCGCCAAACTCTCCTCTTTCGACTGATTTCATTCGGGTTTCTCGGAGAGAAACGGTTCAGACGCTATATTCAAAATAGTGGAAGGGTATTTTTGATTTTTTAAAATTTCGTAGTTTTTAAACCGCTGTATCTTATGTTCTAGTAGACGAATTTAGGATTTTTTTGGCTCATTTCAAGCGCGAAACTCTCCTCTTTCGAATGATTTCATTCGGGTTTTTCGGAGAGAAACGGTTCAGACGCTATAATCAAAATAGTGGAAGGGTATTTTTGATTTTTTAATATTTCGTAGTATTAAAACCGCTGTATCTTATCTTCTAGTAGGCGTATTTAAGATTTTTTTGGCTCCTTACAAGCGTGAAACTCTCCTCTTTCGACTGATTTCATTCGGGTTTTTCGGAGAGAAACGGTTCAGAGGCTAAGTTCAAAATAGTGGAAGGGTATTTTTGATTTTTTAAAATTTCGAAGTCTTTAAACCGCTGTATCTTATCTTCTAGTAGGCGTATTTAGGATTTTTTTGGCTCCTTACAAGCGCGAAACTCTCCTCTTTCGACTGATTTTATTCGGGGTTTTCGGAGAGAAACGGTTCAGACGCTATATTCAAAAAAGTGGAAGGGTATTTTTGATTTTCTTAAATTTCGAACACTTTAAACCGCTGTATCTTATCTTCTAGTAGGCTAATTTAGGATTTTTTTGGCTTATTTCAAGCGCGAAACTCTCCTCTTTCGAATCGTTTCATTCGGCTTTTTCGGAGAGAAACCGTTCAGACGCTATATTCAAAATAGTGAAAAGTTATTTTTGATTTTTTAAAATTTCGTAGTTTTTAAACCGCTGTATCTTATTTTCTAGTAGGCGTATTTAGGATTTTTTTTGCTCATTTAAAGCGCGAAACTCTCCTCTTTCGACAGGTTTCATTCGAGTTTTTCGGAGAGAAACGGTTCAGACTCTATATTCAAAAGAGTGGAAGGGTATTTTTGATTTTTTAAAATTTCGTAGTTTTTAAACCGCTGTATCTTATCTTCTAGTAGGCGTATTTAGGATTTTTTTGGCTCATTTCAAGGGCGAAACTCTCCTCCTTCGACTCGTTTCATTCGAGTTTTTCGGAGAGAATCGGTTCAGACGCTATATTCAAAATAATGGCAGGGTATTTTTGATTTTTTAAAATTTCGGAATTTTTAAACCGTTGTACCTAATCTTCTAATAGGGGGATTTAGGATTTTTTTGGCTCCTTACAAGCGCGTAACTCTCCTCATTCGACTGATTTCATTCGGGTTTCTCGGAGATAAACGGTTCAGGCGCTATATTCAAAATAGTGGAAGGGTATTTTTGATTTTTTAAAATTTCGTAGTTTTAAACCGCTGTATCTTATCTTCTAGTAGGCGTATTTATGATTTTTTGGGCTCCTTACAAGCGCGAAACTCTCCTCTTTCGACTGATTTCATTCGGGTTTCACGGAGATAAACGGTTCAGACGCTATATTCAAAATAGTGGAAAGGTATTTTTGATTTTTTAAAATTTCGAAGTCTTTAAACCGCTGTATCTTATCATCTAGTAGGCGTATTTAGGATTTTTCGGCTCCTTACAAGCGTGAAACTCTCCTGTTTCGACTGATTTCATTCGGGTTTTTCGGAGAGAAACGGTTCAGACGCTATATTCAAAAGAGTGGAAGGGTATTTTTGATTTTTTAAAATTTCGAAGTCTTTAAACCGCTGTATCTTATCTTCTAGTAGGCGTATTTAGGATTTTTTTGGCTCCTTACAAGCGCGAAACTCTCCTCTTTCGACTGATTTCATTCGGGTTTTTCGGAGAGAAACGGTTCAGACGCTATATTCAAAAAAGTGGAAGGGTATTTTTGATTTTCTAAAATTTCGAACACTTTAAACCGCTGTATCTTATCTTCTAGTAGGCTAATTTAGGATTTTTTTGGCTTATTTCAAGCGCGAAACTCTCCTCTTTCGAATCGTTTCATTCGGCTTTTTCGGAGAGAAACCGTTCAGACGCTATATTCAAAATAGTGAAAAGTTATTTTTGATTTTTTAAAATTTCGTAGTTTTTAAACCGCTGTATCTTATTTTCTAGTTGTCGTATTTAGGATTTTTTTTGCTCATTTCAAGCGCGAAACTCTCCTCTTTCGACAGGTTTCATTCGAGTTTATCGGAGAGAAACGGTTCAGACTCTATATTCAAAAGAGTGGAAGGGTATTTTTGATTTTTTAAAATTTCGTAGTTTTAAACCGCAGTATCTTATCTTCTAGTAGGCTTATTTAGGATTTTTTTGGCTCATTTCAAGCGCGAAACTCTCCTCCTTCGACTCGTTTCATTCGAGTTTTTCGGAGAGAAACGGTTCAGACGCTATATTCAAAATAATGGCAGGGTATTTTTGATTTTTTAAAATTTCGGAATTTTTTAACCGTTGTACCTAATCTTCTAATAGGGGTATTTAGGATTTTTTTGGCTCCTTACAAGCGCGAAACTCTCCTCATTCGACTGATTTCATTCGGGTTTTTCGGAGAGAAACGGTTCAGACGGTAAATTCAAAATAGTGGAAGGGTATTTTTGATTTTTTAAAATTTCGAAGTATTTAAACCGCTGTATCTTATCTTCTAGTAGGCGTATTTAGGATTTTTTTGGCTCATTTCAAGCGCCAAACTCTCCTCTTTCGACTGATTTCATTCGGGTTTCTCGGAGAGAAACGGTTCAGACGCTATATTCAAAATAGTGGAAGGGTATTTTTGATTTTTTAAAATTTCGTAGTTTTTAAACCGCTGTATCTTATCTTCTAGTAGACGAATTTAGGATTTTTTTGGCTCATTTCAAGCGCGAAACTCTCCTCTTTCGAATGATTTCATTCGGGTTTTTCGGAGAGAAACGGTTCAGACGCTATAATCAAAATAGTGGAAGGGTATTTTTGATTTTTTAAAATTTCGTAGTATTAAAACCGCTGTATCTTATCTTCTAGTAGGCGTATTTAAGATTTTTTTGGCTCCTTACAAGCGCGAAACTCTCCTCTTTCGACTGATTTCATTCGGGTTTTTCGGAGAGAAACGGTTCAGACGCTAAGTTCAAAATAGTGGAAGGGTATTTTTGATTTTTTAAAATTTCGAAGTCTTTAAACCGCTGTATCTTATCTTCTAGTAGGCGTATTTAGGATTTTTTTGGCTCCTTACAAGCGCGAAACTCTCCTCTTTCGACTGATTTTATTCGGGGTTTTCGGAGAGAAACGGTTCAGACGCTATATTCAAAAAAGTGGAAGGGTATTTTTGATTTTCTTAAATTTCGAACACTTTAAACCGCTGTATCTTATCTTCTAGTAGGCTAATTTAGGATTTTTTTGGCTTATTTCAAGCGCGAAACTCTCCTCTTTCGAATCGTTTCATTCGGCTTTTTCGGAGAGAAACCGTTCAGACGCTATATTCAAAATAGTGAAAAGTTATTTTTGATTTTTTAAAATTTCGTAGTTTTTAAACCGCTGTATCTTATCTTCTAGTAGGCGTATTTAGGATTTTTTTTGCTCATTTCAAGCGCGAAACTCTCCTCTTTCGACAGGTTTCATTCGAGTTTTTCGGAGAGAAACGGTTCAGACTCTATATTCAAAATAGTGGAAGGGTATTTTTGATTTTTTAAAATTTCGTAGTTTATAAACCTCTGTATCTTATCTTCTAGTAGGCGTATTTAGGATTTTTTTGGCTCATTTCAAGGGCGAAACTCTCCTCCTTCGACTCGTTTCATTCGAGTTTTTCGGAGAGAAACGGTTCAGACGCTATATTCAAAATAATGGCAGGGTATTTTTGATTTTTTAAAATTTCGGAATTTTTAAACCGTTGTACCTAATCTTCTAATAGGGGTATTTAGGATTTTTTTGGCTCCTTACAAGCGCGTAACTCTCCTCTTTCGACTGATTTCATTCGGGTTTCTCGGAGATAAACGGTTCAGGCGCTATATTCAAAATAGTGGAAGGGTATTTTTGATTTTTTAAAATTTCGTAGTTTTAAACCGCTGTATCTTATCTTCTAGTAGCCGTATTTAGGATTTTTCTGGCTCCTTACAAGCGCGAAACTCTCCTCTTTCGACTGATTTCATTCGGGTTTCACGGAGATAAACGGTTCAGACGCTATATTCAAAATAGTGGAAAGGTATTTTTGATTTTTTAAAATTTCGAAGTCTTTAAACCGCTGTATCTTATCATCTAGTAGGCGTATTTAGGATTTTTCGGCTCCTTACAAGCGTGAAACTCTCCTGTTTCGACTGATTTCATTCGGGTTTTTCGGAGAGAAACGGTTCAGACGCTATATTCAAAAGAGTGGAAGGGTATTTTTGATTTTTTAAAATTTCGAAGTCTTTAAACCGCTGTATCTTATCTTCTAGTAGGCGTATTTAGGATTTTTTTGGCTCCTTACAAGCGCGAAACTCTCCTCTTTCGACTGATTTCATTCGGGTTTTTCGGAGAGAAACGGTTCAGACGCTATATTCAAAAAAGTGGAAGGGTATTTTTGATTTTCTAAAATTTCGAACACTTTAAACCGCTGTATCTTATCTTCTAGTAGGCTAATTTAGGATTTTTTTGGCTTATTTCAAGCGCGAAACTCTCCTCTTTCGAATCGTTTCATTCGGCTTTTTCGGAGAGAAACCGTTCAGACGCTATATTCAAAATAGTGAAAAGTTATTTTTGATTTTTTAAAATTTCGTAGTTTTTAAACCGCTGTATCTTATTTTCTAGTTGTCGTATTTAGGATTTTTTTTGCTCATTTCAAGCGCGAAACTCTCCTCTTTCGACAGGTTTCATTCGAGTTTATCGGAGAGAAACGGTTCAGACTCTATATTCAAAAGAGTGGAAGGGTATTTTTGATTTTTTAAAATTTCGTAGTTTTAAACCGCAGTATCTTATCTTCTAGTAGGCGTATTTAGGATTTTTTTGGCTCATTTCAAGCGCGAAACTCTCCTCCTTCGACTCGTTTCATTCGAGTTTTTCGGAGAGAAACGGTTCAGACGCTATATTCAAAATAATGGCAGGGTATTTTTGATTTTTTAAAATTTCGGAATTTTTTAACCGTTGTACCTAATCTTCTAATAGGGGTATTTAGGATTTTTTTGGCTCCTTACAAGCGCGAAACTCTCCTCATTCGACTGATTTCATTCGGGTTTTTCGGAGAGAAACGGTTCAGACGGTCAATTCAAAATAGTGGAAGGGTATTTTTGATTTTTTAAAATTTCGAAGTATTTAAACCGCTGTATCTTATCTTCTAGTAGGCGTATTTAGGATTTTTTTGGCTCATTACAAGCGCCAAACTCTCCTCTTTCGACTGATTTCATTCGGGTTTCTCGGAGATAAACGGTTCAGACGCTATATTCAAAATAGTGGAAGGGTATTTTTGATTTTTTAAAATTTCGTAGTTTTTAAACCGCTGTATCTTATCTTCTAGTAGACGTATTTAGGATTTTTTGGCTCATTTCAAGCGAGAAACTCTCCTCTTTCGAATGATTTCATTCGGGTTTCTCGGAGAGAAACGGTTCAGACGCTATATTCAAAATAGTGGAAGGGTATTTTTGATTTTTTAAAATTTCGTAGTATTAAAACCGCTGTATCTTATCTTCTAGTAGGCGTATTTAGGATTTTTTTGGCTCCTTACAAGCGTGAAACTCTCCTCTTTCGACTGATTTCATTCGGGTTTTTCGGAGAGAAACGGTTCAGACGCTAAATTCAAAATAGTGGAAGGGTATTTTTGATTTTTTAAAATTTCGAAGTCTTTAAACCGCTGTATCTTATCTTCTAGTAGGCGTATTTAGGATTTTTTTGGCTCCTTACAAGCGCGAAACTCTCCTCTTTCGACTGATTTTATTCGGGGTTTTCGGAGAGAAACGGTTCAGACGCTATATTCAAAAAAGTGGAAGGGTATTTTTGATTTTCTTAAATTTCGAACACTTTAAACCGCTGTATCTTATCTTCTAGTAGGCTAATTTAGGATTTTTTTGGCTTATTTCAAGCGCGAAACTCTCCTCTTTCGAATCGTTTCATTCGGCTTTTTCGGAGAGAAACCGTTCAGACGCTATATTCAAAATAGTGAAAAGTTATTTTTGATTTTTTAAAATTTCGTAGTTTTTAAACCGCTGTATCTTATTTTCTAGTAGGCGTATTTAGGATTTTTTTTGCTCATTTAAAGCGCGAAACTCTCCTCTTTCGACAGGTTTCATTCGAGTTTTTCGGAGAGAAACGGTTCAGACTCTATATTCAAAAGAGTGGAAGGGTATTTTTGATTTTTTAAAATTTCGTAGTTTTTAAACCGCTGTATCTTATCTTCTAGTAGGCGTATTTAGGATTTTTTTGGCTCATTTCAAGGGCGAAACTCTCCTCCTTCGACTCGTTTCATTCGAGTTTTTCGGAGAGAATCGGTTCAGACGCTATATTCAAAATAATGGCAGGGTATTTTTGATTTTTTAAAATTTCGGAATTTTTAAACCGTTGTACCTAATCTTCTAATAGGGGGATTTAGGATTTTTTTGGCTCCTTACAAGCGCGTAACTCTCCTCATTCGACTGATTTCATTCGGGTTTCTCGGAGATAAACGGTTCAGGCGCTATATTCAAAATAGTGGAAGGGTATTTTTGATTTTTTAAAATTTCGTAGTTTTAAACCGCTGTATCTTATCTTCTAGTAGGCGTATTTATGATTTTTTGGGCTCCTTACAAGCGCGAAACTCTCCTCTTTCGACTGATTTCATTCGGGTTTCACGGAGATAAACGGTTCAGACGCTATATTCAAAATAGTGGAAAGGTATTTTTGATTTTTTAAAATTTCGAAGTCTTTAAACCGCTGTATCTTATCATCTAGTAGGCGTATTTAGGATTTTTTGGCTCCTTACAAGCGTGAAACTCTCCTGTTTCGACTGATTTCATTCGGGTTTTTCGGAGAGAAACGGTTCAGACGCTATATTCAAAAGAGTGGAAGGGTATTTTTGATTTTTTAAAATTTCGAAGTCTTTAAACCGCTGTATCTTATCTTCTAGTAGGCGTATTTAGGATTTTTTTGGCTCCTTACAAGCGCGAAACTCTCCTCTTTCGACTGATTTCATTCGGGTTTTTCGGAGAGAAACGGTTCAGACGCTATATTCAAAAAAGTGGAAGGGTATTTTTGATTTCCTAAAATTTCGAACACTTTAAACCGCTGTATCTTATCTTCTAGTAGGCTAATTTAGGATTTTTTTGGCTTATTTCAAGCGCGAAACTCTCCTCTTTCGAATCGTTTCATTCGGCTTTTTCGGAGAGAAACCGTTCAGACGCTATATTCAAAATAGTGAAAAGTTATTTTTGATTTTTTAAAATTTCGTAGTTTTTAAACCGTTGTATCTTATCATCTAGTAGGCGTATTTAGGATTTTTTTGGCTCATTTCAAGCGCGAAACTCTCCTCCTTCGACTCGTTTCATTCGAGTTTTTCGGAGAGAAACGGTTCAGACGCTATATTCAAAATAGTGGAAGGGTATTTTTGATTTTTTAAATTTTCGGAGATTTGAAACCGCTGTATCTTATCTTCTAGTAGGGGTATTTAGGATTTTTTTGGCTCATTTCAAGCGCGAAACTCTTCTCTTTCGACTGATTTAATTCGGGTTCTTCGGAGATAAACGGTTCAGACACTATATTCAAAATAGTGGAAGGGTATTTTTGCTTTTTAAAATTTCCAACTTTTTAAACCGCTGTATCTTATCTTCTACTAGGCGTCTTTAGGATTTTTTTGGTTCCTTACAAGCGCGAAACTCTCCTCTTTCGACTGATTTCATTCTTGTTTTTCGCAGAGAAACGGTTCAGACCCAATATTCAAAATAGTGGAAGGGTATCTTTGATTTTTAAAAATTTTGTAGTTTTTAAACCGCTGTATCTTATCTTATAGTAGGCGTATTTAGGATTTTTTTGGCTCATTTCAAGCGCGAAACTCTCCTCTTTCAACTCGTTTCATTCGAGTTTTTCGGAGAGAAACGGTTCAGACGCTATATTCAAAATAGTGGAAGGGTATTTTTGATTTTTTAAAATTTCGGAATATTTAAACCGCTGTATCTTATCTTCTAGTAGGCGTATTTAGGATTTTTTTGGCTCCTTACAAGCGCGAAACTCTCCTCTTTCGACTGATTTCATTCGGGTTTTTCGGAGAGAAACGTTTCAGACGCTATATTCAAAATAGTGGAAGGGTATTTTTGATTTTTTAAAATTTCGTAGTATTTAAACCGCTGTATCTTATCTTCTAGTAGGCGTATTTAGGATTTTTTTGGCTCCTTATAAGCGCGAAACTCTCCTCTTTCGACTAATTTCATTCGGGTTATTCGGAGAGAAACGGTTCAGACGCTATATTCAAAATAGTGGAAGGGTATTTTTGATTTTTAAAATTTCGAAGTCTTTAAACAGCTGTATCTTATCTTCTAGTAGGCGTATTTAGGATTTTTTGGGCTCATTTCAAGTGCCAAACTCAACTCTTCTCATTCGACTGATTTCATTCGGGTTTCTCGGAGAGAAACGGTTCAGACGCTATATTCAAAATAGTGGAAGGGTATTTTTGATTTTTTAAAATTTCGTAGTATTTAAACCGCTGTATCTTATCTTCTAGTAGGCGTATTTAGGATTTTTTTCGCTCATTTCAAGCGCGAAACTCTCCTCCTTCGACTCCTTTCATTCGAGTTTTTCGGAGAGAAACGGTTCAGACGCTATATTCAAAATAGTGGAAGGGTATTTTTGATTTTTTAAAATTTCGGAATCTTTATACCGCTGTATCTTATCTTCTAGTAGGCGTATTTAGGATTTTTTTGGCTCCTGACAAGCACGAAACTCTTCTCTTTCGACTGATTTAATTCGGGTTTTTCGGAGATAAACGGTTCAGACACTATATTCAAAATAGTGGAAGGGTATTTTTGCTTTTTAAAATTTCCAACTTTTTAAACCGCTGTATCTTATCTTCTACTAGGCGTATTTAGGATTTTTTTGGCTCCTTACAAGCTCGAAACTCTCCTCTTTCGACTGATTTCACTCGGGTTTCTCGGAGATGAACGGTTCAGACGCTATATTCAAAATAGTGGAAGGGTATTTTTGATTTTTTAAAATTTCGAAGTCTTTAAACCGCTGTATCTTATCTTCTAGTAGGCGTATTTAGGATTTTTTGGCTCCTGACAAGCGCGAAACTCTCCCCTTTCGACTTATTTCATTCGGGTTTTTCGGAGAGAAACGGTTCAGACGCTATATTCAAAAGAGTGGAAGGGTATTTTTGATTTTTTAAAATTTCGAAGTCTTTAAACCGCTGTATCTTATCTTCTAGTAGGCGTATTTAGGATTTTTTTGGCTCCTTACAAGCGCGAAACTCTCCTCTTTCGACTGATTTCATTCGGGTTTTTCGGAGAGAAACGATTCAGACGCTATATTCAAAAAAGTGGAAGGGTATTTTCGATTTTTTAAAAATTCGAACTCTTTCTACCGCTGTATCTTATCTTAAATAGGCTAATTTAGGATTTTTTTGTCTTATTTCAAGCGCGAAACTCTCCTCTTTCGAATCGTTTCATTCGGCTTTTTCGGAGAGAAACGGTTCAGACGCTATATTCAAAATAGTGGAAGGGTATTTTTGATTTTTTAAAATTTCGTAGTTTTTAAACCGCTGTATCTTATGTTCTAGTAGGCGAATTTAGGATTTTTTTGGCTCATTTCAAGCGCGAAACTCTCCTCTTTCGAATGATTTCATTCGGGTTTTTCGGAGAGAAACGGTTCAGACGCTATAATCAAAATAGTGGAAGGGTATTTTTGATTTTTTAAAATTTCGTAGTATTAAAACCGCTGTATCTTATCTTCTAGTAGGCGTATTTAAGATTTTTTTGGCTCCTTACAAGCGTGAAACTCTCCTCTTTCGACTGATTTCATTCGGGTTTTTCGGAGAGAAACGGTTCAGAGGCTAAGTTCAAAATAGTGGAAGGGTATTTTTGATTTTTTAAAATTTCGAAGTTTTTAAACCGCTGTATCTTATCTTCTAGTAGGCGTATTTAGGATTTTTTTGGCTCCTGACAAGCGCGAAACTCTCCTCTTTCGAATCATTTCATTCGGGTTTCTCGGAGATAAACGGTTCAGACGCTATATTCAAAATAGTGGAAGGGTATTTTTGATTTTTTAAAATTTCGTAGTTTTAAACCGCTGTATCTTATCTTCTAGTAGGCGTATTTAGGATTTTTTTGGCTCCTTACAAGCGCGAAACTCTCCACTTTCGACTGCTTTCATTCGGGTTTCACGGAGATAAACGGTTCAGACGCTATATTCAAAATAGTGGAAGGGTATTTTTGATTTTTTAAAATTTCGAAGTCTTTAAACCGCTGTATCTTATCTTCTAGTAGGCGTATTTAGGATTTTTTTGGCTCCTTACAAGCGCGAAACTCTCCTCTTTCGACTGATTTCATTCGGGGTTTTCGGAGAGAAACGGTTCAGACGCTATATTCAAAAAAGTGGAAGGGTATTTTTGATTTTCTTAAATTTCGAACACTTTAAACCGCTGTATCTTATCTTCTAGTAGGCTAATTTAGGATTTTTTTGGCTTATTTCAAGCGCGAAACTCTCCTCTTTCGAATCGTTTCATTCGGCTTTTTCGGAGAGAAACCGTTCAGACGCTATATTCAAAATAGTGAAAAGTTATTTTTGATTTTTTAAAATTTCGTAGTTTTTAAACCGCTGTATCCTATTTTCTAGTAGGCGTATTTAGGATTTTTTTTGCTCATTTCAAGCGCGAAACTCTCCTCTTTCGACAGGTTTCATTCGAGTTTTTCGGAGAGAAACGGTTCAGACTCTATATTCAAAAGAGTGGAAGGGTATTTTTGATTTTTTAAAATTTCGTAGTTTTTAAACCGCTGTATCTTATCATCTAGTAGGCGTATTTAGGATTTTTTTGGCTCATTTCAAGCGCGAAACTCTCCTCCTTCGACTCGTTTCATTCGAGTTTTTCGGAGAGAAACGGTTCAGACGCTATATTCAAAATAGTGGAAGGGTATTTTTGATTTTTTAAAATTTCGGAATTTTTAAACCGCTGTATCTAATCTTCTAATAGGCGGATTTAGGATTTTTTTGGCTCCTTACAAGCGCGTAACTCTCCTCATTCGACTGATTTCATTCGGGTTTCTCGGAGATAAACGGTTCAGGCGCTATATTCAAAATAGTGGAAGGGTATTTTTGATTTTTTAAAATTTCGTAGATTTAAACCGCTGTATCTTATCTTCTAGTAGGCGTATTTATGATTTTTTGGGCTCCTTACAAGCGCGAAACTCTCCTCTTTCGACTGATTTCATTCGGGTTTCACGGAGATAAACGGTTCAGACGCTATATTCAAAATAGTGGAAAGGTATTTTTGATTTTTTAAAATTTCGAAGTCTTTAAACCGCTGTATCTTATCATCTAGTAGGCGTATTTAGGATTTTTTGGCTCCTTACAAGCGTGAAACTCTCCTGTTTCGACTGATTTCATTCGGGTTTTTCGGAGAGAAACGGTTCAGACGCTATATTCAAAATAGTGGAAGGGTATTTTTGATTTTTTAAAATTTCGAAGTCTTTAAACCGCTGTATCTTATCTTCTAGTAGGCGTATTTAGGATTTTTTTGGCTCCTTACAAGCGCGAAACTCTCCTCTTTCGACTGATTTCATTCGGGTTTTTCGGAGAGAAACGGTTCAGACGCTATATTCAAAAAAGTGGAAGGGTATTTTTGATTTCCTAAAATTTCGAACACTTTAAACCGCTGTATCTTATCTTCTAGTAGGCTAATTTAGGATTTTTTTGGCTCATTTCAAGCGCGAAACTCTCCTCTTTCGAATCGTTTCATTCGGCTTTTTCGGAGAGAAACCGTTCAGACGCTATATTCAAAATAGTGAAAGGGTATTTTTGATTTTTTAA